>NC_057796.1:409056079-409104452 GCF_018294505.1 Triticum aestivum
GGATGGCTGGGGCGGCGGCGGACCGGCGGTGGGGAGTGTTTTCGGGGCGGACGGGGCGGCGCACCGCCGGCCGCGGGTGGCGGGGGGCTGCTGTTTGGCCAGTGGTGGCTGGCGGCTCAGGGGGGTGGAGGTTGAAGATGAACCGCAGGCCCTTGATTTCGTATCCAACGGCTGCAAAATCGACTGACCAGAGATGAAAAAGTCAGTCGACCGACGTGTAGCCTCACCTTGCTAGTGCGTTCAGTTTCGACAGCAAAATTCAGTTTCGACGGCAAAATTCAGTTTCGACAGTTAAGTTCAGTTTCGACAGTTAAGTTCAGTTTCGACAGTTAAGTTCAGTTTCGACAGTTAAGTTCAGTTTCGACAGTTAAGTTCAGAGATGAGCGGCTGATGTATTTTACATCTAGCACTTTGTGGTTATGTATTTTACGTCATGTATTGAAGATGCTATTAGAATTCCACTCAGGTTAACGTTGTTCGTTGTCTCTCTTGTCCTGCTTCAGCCTCGGCGTCGTACAACTCACCGGAGCTGCTCCAACGACGAAACCCTCCATCACAGCGGAGCAGTACCTCGGGCTCCATCTCCAAACGCCTAAGATCTTCTTCCCCTCCTCCGACAGCAAAGTCAACCGGAGCATCCTCACCGGCCAACCCAATCACGCTGAGATCGACATGGCTTCACCAAAGAGGTTGTACACTTGTTGCATCTCTTTTTTACTCTACATGTTATATATATTGTCCACTGAGCACACGGATTTGTTCCTTTAGTGTCTCCTTGAAAGAAAAAACGTAGGAATTTTAATTTTCACTTGTCCTCCTTTTCAAATTCCTATTCATGAAGCACAAGACTAAGAGATAGTAGCATAATAGCATTATAACCGTACATTTTCTTGTGGTTTGACTTAATCTCACCATGCTTCTTCGCATCCTGTGATCTTCCAATTGTTGTGAATCAAACACCCAGATTGGCAGAAATCCTGTGTTTTTAAATTCTCTGTTTTGCACGTGCATTCCTATCCTATTCCTGTCTATTTCCTATCCCTGCATTGTTGGAATCCTCCAATTCAAACGAGCCCTTACAGAATTACTTCTCTTACAGATAGTTGTCAAAGAAAACCTTGCATGGTTTGTCCCGCTCCTGCTGCGCCGTCGTCCACCCCAGCTCAGCTGCTCCAACGACAGAAGGGTCCGGCACAGCAGGGATCCGGCCTCCAGACTATCTTTCGCCGCCTCAGATCTTCTTCCCCACCGCTGGCAGCCATGAAAACTGCATTACCATCATCAACCAAGCAGATGACCTCGAGGACTACACGGGCCCGCAAGAGAGGTCGCACTCTTTCGTGTCTGCTTACGTTATGCATCACTTAATAGGTTGTGGGGTACATATCGGGGCCGCTATCAATAGTATCTATCTACTATCTGGTTAATCTCCGGTGTCTACTATGAGTTTCATGTTGGGTGGGAAACAAACAGTAAAGAAGCCATTGTCTGTATTTTTTAACTAAAGCCATTATCTGCCTGCTATTATTGGTTTTGGGTCTATCCACAGGTTGCTACCATCACTCTGGATTTCTGCATGCACTCCTTACATAATCTCACTATGTTTTATTCCTATCCATGACAGTTATTGTAAACAATGGAACTGAACATGTAGAGCAAAAGAGACGAGCCTTGTGTGGCAATAAAATTTCATGCAGACGTCGCTCCATGGTAGGCGCAAAGGCAGCCCCCCCCCCCCTCCACGCATTTCGGATTGTAATCGAGAGGAAGATATCTGTTCTGAGGGGGATTCAGAAGGAGAAGACAACTCCTATTTACCCCCTGAGGTCTTCGCTCTAACTTGGCATGCTGATGTTGGTTATATCATGCATATGGTGTCTTGCATTGCTTACTTTATACATCAAATATGTCATCTGCTTAGTTTAGACATCCTTTGTGCGAATGCCATCTGTTTAGTTTATTCATCGTTCATGTGAATTATGCAATGCCATCTTGTTTAGCCAGGCATCATATATGTGAATTTTGCAATGCCATCCTGCTTAGCCAGTCATCTTATATGTAAATTATATCAGGCCATCTTATATGTAAATTATATCAGGCCATCCTTAGCCGAGGTGTATGCTCTAACTTGGCAGGGTTATGTTGCTCATATCGTGCGTATGGTGTCTTGCATTGCTATGTCATTTGATTAGTTTAGACATGCTTTGTGTGAATGCCACCTGTTCAGTGTCTAATTACCATATATGTGAATTATGCATTGCCATCTTGTTGCAAGACATTATATATGTGAATTATACAATGCTATCTTGTTGCAAAGGCATTATATATGTGAATTATGCAATGACATGCTGTTTAGCCAATCATCATGTATGTGGATTATATCATGCTATCATTTTTTTGTATTACGTGTTCCATTTGTCGATAACGTTTGTATATTCAACTACTCTTCCTGTGCATCAGCCATTTGAAGCGGTGATGGAAGTATCTGGAGTGAAAACAAGGTATTCAGAGCAGACAATGCTACCTGCTGAAGCAGACATCTTGCCGGTTACAGAGAGCTCCTCAGAGGAGGATTCAGAGACTGATGACCAGTCCTATTTCCCCCCTGAGGTCTATGCTCAAACTTGGCAGGGTTATATTACCCATGTTATGCATGTTTTCTTGCATTGCTTAGTTTTTACATCATATATGGATTGCCATCTGCTTACTTGCTAACTATATAAATCATATATTTGAATTATATCATGCCATCATGTTTACATCATCCATACACATCATCTATCTGAATTATGGCATGGCAACCCATTTAATAAAGACATCATATAATTATATCATCTCATCCTGTTTAGTGTTTACAGTCATCATACTTTGAATTATGGCATTCTATCCGTGAATGTATGTGAATTATGGCATGCCAACCTATTTAATAAACACATTATATAGTTATGTCATGTCATCCTGTTTACATAGTCTCATATTTTGAACTATGTCTTTCCATCTTTTTTAGTTAGCCATCATAATGTGAAATTGTGTCATGCTATCCTGTTTAGTTAGCCATCATATATGTGAAATTGTGTCATGCTATCCTGTTTGGTTAGACAACATAAATATGAATTATTTCATGCCCTCTTTTATTCCCCACTATCCATTGCACATGTCTATCATACAATGTCTATACTTTCAATTACTTTTCTTGTTTATCAGCCATTTGAATTGGAGAGCGTGATGGCAGTATCTAGGGGAGTAACAACACGGTCTTCAGAAAAGATAGTGCTACCAGTTGATGCAGATAGAACCACGGTTGTACTTGCCCAAGGACCGGATCCACCACACATAACCCAGACTCTCACAGATTGTACCCCTACCCAGTTGGACAGAGAACCAGCTACACCCCTTCTAACCCCAACCCCGGCAGATAGTAACCCAGTTCCAGTTGACACAGCACCGTCTCCACCACAGAGCACCCAAACATGAGAAGTTAGTAAGGGAACTGCAGTACCCAAAGCACGAGGACCACCACTCCGAATCCCAACTCAACGCTTAAAGGAGAAGAAGATTTGTTCTCAGGTCAGGTTCTGTAGCTATGGTTCATACTCCTTTGCTCTTGCATTACTGTATTTACTCATACCAACTATTTTCAAATTTGAAGGATGGAATTGAAACTCCAATGGCGCAACAGGTATGTTTTAAACCTGTTTCTTTAACTGGTTTGCTGTTGTAACCTGCTCTATGTTGATTTCAGTTTCAATTGAATAAACAATTGTGTTCTCATGTCATGCACATTACAAGTGTTGTTATTGCTCTATAGTTACCCACACTTATATTCTGTCTATTCTGCTTTGTCTTGAACAAATATTATTTGAACTGTGTCTCTATCTTGATTTGGCAACAAAAACTAGAATGATATAGACCATAAAGTGACCATGGTACATAGATATATGTTTGTTTCATGCTGTTATCCTGTCCACTTTACTGCTGAACTCATTTACCAAAATGAGATTCATATACAACATGGTAAACATGTGATGTGTCTGCTTGTTTCTCTTTTAGAATGCGGACAAAATATTGGAGAACAGTACCGCGTTATCCAATGGTAAAGGAAGTAATGCAGATAAGGTTCAAGATAGTGAGACATCCCTGTTGGTCTCCAAGAAAGCTGATAAAAACTATCTTGACGACAGTGAGGGAACCCAAAAGTCCTGTCTTGATGTAGTGTTCGAGTTACTGGCCACTACTGCTGGCACAAGCTCTTCGAACTCGCTGCCTGAATCAGTTCGTCTTCTTGAGTCTCAACTTCAAGTTGAAAGACATCGATCAGATGTGCTGCGACAGGAAGCTGAAGGACTGAGGAAGTCCCTGCAGAATTCAGATGCATATTTTCTGGTGCAACAGCAAGCGCTGGAGGATTTAAGCGCCAAGCAAGAGAAAGTTAATAAGCTTGCTAAGCATCTTGCCAGCATTATGGGTACCCAGGATATTGTTTCTTGAGATCTTCTGAAGTGGCTTCAGTTCTGGATTTGTTTTGCTGCGGCGTTTATTTGCGCTGGTCGCCAACTTTGACAACCAGTGTATATGATATGCTGCTTTGTTCCCTATATTTGCACTGGTGGCGAACTTTGATGCCCAGTGGATGTAATATGTGTAATAGCCGTGATAGCCTAACGTTAGTTGCTTGCTTATTTATTTCCTTGTTGTCTTGTTTATTTGTTTGCTTGTAGTCATTGCAGTTCTTTTTCCGCGGTTAGCTAGTGGCTGCAATAACCTATTTTTTAAAACTAGGCTACAATAACCATGGGCTAATATTTATTGTATTGACACTGGGCCTCCTACTGGCCGTAGAAACAGTGGGCCTTCTACGGGCCGTAGAAACAATGGGCCTTCTATGGGCCGTAGAAACAATGGGTCTTCTACGGGCCGTATCATCAATGGGCCTTATACGGGCCGTATGATCGATTGGCCAAACATGTGCCAAACAGACCGCATTATGGCCGTAAACGGGCTAGAGTTGGAATCGTCCGTTCATGGGCCAACCATAACAGGCCATCGTTAATAGGTCGTATTTGATGACGCTATGAAAACGGCCCAACGTATTAACGGACCACAAATGGGCCGACTGTAACCACGGGCTGAATTTGGCCCACAAGCAGAAAATTACAGTAACGGGCCGTAAGTAAACAAATGCTGGAAATGAGCCCAAAAATAAATGGGCTCTGAGAAGGCCAAAAGATAACATGGGCTGGAAACGGCCCAACGGAATAACGGGCCGTTAATGGGTATAAAGTGATACACTGTTCATTACGGGCCAGTTTCACCACGGGCCGTTAATGGGTGTAAAGTGATACACTGTTCATTACGGGCCAGTTTCACCACGGGCCGTTAATAGGCCAAGAGTTACATAGGGCCTCATATGGGCCGAAAGACGTCATGGGCCATACATGGGCGAGAAGTGAAAACGGGCTGGAATCATATTGGATGGCCCAGATGACGCTACTGGGCCTAATTCGGATAGGGCGTAACGGGCCTTGGGTTAGCAGGCTGTAAATGGGCTATATGCGAACAGGCCGTTAACAGGCTTTCCATGGGCCGGCCCGCCACCTTTTGACCAAGTCAAACGGGCCAGCCTTTTCACAGGAATGGGCCTCTGTTGGGCCGTGCCACGTGTCGACGTATCATAGGCGCCTTCTGTCCAATGAGTGGATGACATCTGTCCCAACGATGAGCCGACACGTGTTTCCTCGAGCCAATGATGATTTTACACGTGGAAAATCCCCATTGGTCGGGGCTGTTAACGGGTTATCCGATCCAAAACCCGACCCGATAGCTTAACGGCGTTTCGTTACGGTGGATGCCACGTGTCGGTCACCCTTGAGGAAAGCACTTCTGTGACGCGCGATTTATCGTCATGGAAGTGGACACTTCCGTGATGATAATTTTGGTAATGTCATGGAACACTTCTACGACAGCACAGGTATGACTATCTTGATTCTGTCATAAATTTGTCATGGATGTACATGCATGACAAAAAACGCGACCTACTGTGACAAACACGTATCATCACGGAAGTGTATTTTTTTGTAGTGATAGCACAAACTTTGCTATATACTATCGCACTACACGTCTCTCTCTATATATGCTTGTAGACTGTGCTACTCCCTCCATCCAGGTCAATAAGTCATCTTTGGTTGTGCACCGTGACCAAGAAGGAGGGAAGACTTATACACCTAGACGGAGGGAGTACTACTATTACTTATGTACGTCCAAATGCACGTTTTAACATTACGATGCGGTTTTTGTAAAAGTTGAAAAACAGCACTAGTCAAGCTTGTGAAACGATTCAATGCAAAACAAATGCAAAAATGCTCGTTTGATTGTTTACTTTTAGCTAACTTCTCTGTGGTTATTTCTTTGTCGTACTTTGTACGGAGTATCTCACTGGTCGGAAAAGCATGCAAATTCCCAAACCGCTTCCTACACCCTGTATCGAATTTTTTGCCTAACAAGTTGTGCCGTGCAATTGGAATTCCAACTTGAGTACTACTACTAGTAGGAGTACCAGGGGCCAGTTCTTTTAGGCTTCTAGATTAGTAATCCCATAACTACTACCTTCGTCCTGGTTTATTGGTCCCCATTGTAATCTGTGTCAAATTTTGATCATAAATTTAACTAATGAAATGTTAGTGCATGTCACATGCACTAACATTTTATCAGTTAAATCTTTGGTCAAAATTTAGCACAAATTACAATGGTGACGAATAAACCAGGACGGAGGTACTAGTAGTAGTTTAGAAGCCCAAATAAATGAGTGAGGCGCCTTAATGTTACTCTCCACTGTGACTAGTCTTATGGGAAAAGCTGGGGAAGCCGCCAAAAGAACTGGCCCTATGAGTAGTAGCTAGGGATACTAGGAGTAGTAGCTAGGGATCGAGTGTGCGAGATGAACCGGAGAAAGTAAATGCAGAGAGATGAAATGCAAAAAAGACGGAGGGATGTGATGGTTGCTTGTCCGTTTATTTTACCAGGCCACTTATTACTAGGAGTGGTTGGGTTTGTGATATGACGGCTTTACTACCGCGCCACGAGCGGGGTGAGACTCCCGTGCAGCGCCGCCCTCTACACTAGTACTACATCGGTCGTGGTTTATCCCCCATTGAATTTGACTGAAGATTTAACTGACAAAATGTTAGTGCATGTCAACAAAAACAATATCGTTGGATTCGTATTTGAACATAGTTTTCAATGATATAATTTTAGGTGACATGCATCATCATTTATTGTACTATATATAATGTTAGTTCAATTTTTTGTCGTACTAATCTATAGTAAGGTGCCTGTGCGTTGCACGGAAGATGAAATGCATTGACTGGGGAGTTGTTTATTTTGACAAAGGATGTGGGGGTCATCTCATGTGTAACGGGTATCGATAGGTTTCTTCGGATTGTATTTCATCTCTAGAGCTCACAAACATCCGGGTGAAATAGATAAAAAAAGTATCTTTTGCAAACAAAAGCGTTCAACTGTTCAACCTGCATCCAAAACTTGTGAAGAAATAACTCTTATTGTGCTTTGCAAGAAATGATCTTCAAGAATTAGTTTTTGAGTATCAATTGTTATAGATGTTGGCTACAGATGACATGGCACTTTCTTATAGTCAACAGTTGGCTATACTATTTAAGTATTAACCATGCCCTTATACACCTAGACGGAGGGATTAAATCAGGATGACTTGGAAGGGGGCAGAGGATATGTAAGAAATGGTTCATCATAAGTCTTTCACCAGTACTGTAGTAAAAATTCATACATGAATGATTCTAGGCTAAACCATAAATGGATACACTTCTATTCATGCGCGATACTCTAACAGAGCAAGATCATGCATGAAAGTCTCCACATGCTTAGACAGCGGATTACATTGAGCAAAGACTAATGATCAACATTTAACTTGGTAATGCAGATGTCTAGGTGAACCTCCTTGGAGTCCCCGTGCACATTGTTGGGGGTCAAATAATACCATGCGTCTTCCATGTCCACATCGGCGGGAAGGTCCCGGCTCGGCAGAATCCAAGTCAGCTTGACGTAGCCAGTGTTGCCGCCCACGTACCTCCAAGGGGTAGTAATAGTGAGCACGCACCCGTACATCGGCCTCATGTCAGTGTCAGCGTCAGCGGCGTCACCCCTGACGCACACTATAGAGACGGGGCGGCAGCCTGCGCGGGCCTCGCCGGTGCCCACGATCAAGAGGAAGACGCTTCCGTCCTCCTCCGAGACTAGCAGGCGGCGGTGATCCTCCAGCGACTCTAGCATGATGAACGGGTAGCACGTGTCGTACTTGATGTTCTTCGCCAAGGGCCGGTAGTGATCACCGCATGCATGCGTGAGGTGATGCACGATGTCCGCCGGCGAGCCCCAAAACGGCATCGGGCACCCATAGCAGTAGACGAAGGGCTCCTTGGAGGCATCGACTAGGCCATCCATGAAACAGGAGTGGTTGTAGGGGACGTTCCGCCAGTTGAATATATGAGCAAGTTACTACGAGATTTAGTCTGAATAAGCACAAAATAAATCATGACGGCTATAACAGAGATTAAACTAATCATGCGGACTAGCATAGTAGATGAATAGATCAAATCTACGACACAGACTAGAAACATGAATTCTACCACGATTTCGAACAGGAAGGACAGAAACACATACGGTGCAACGGGAGCAGCACCATTGGCGTTGAGGTTGTCGCCCATGTCGTTGAGGAAGAGGTTGCCGAGGTCGGGGAAGAAGTCGTCGTCGGCGAAGTCGTCGCTGCTAGCAGTCGTGAGAGTGCGCTCCACAAATTTCAACAGCGCCCGCCGAATGGAGCGCCGGAGGGAGTGGCTGTAGGGGACGTTGCGGCCGCCGAATGGAGCACAGGAGTAGCCCACGAAGCAGTAGATGGTGCCCCTCCCTAGTCTCTATTCTTATCTCTATCTCTACTACTACTCTTTGTTTTTATAATATACTAGTTGTAGTTGTCAAATCGAATAGTACTGCGCCGTCCACTGCACGCCCGGCTGAACACGCCTCCTCGCCTCCATCAAACCCCTCCGTTAAACCCGCATGCAAACCGAGAAACCTACTCCGGCCCGCGGGACAAAATTTGTCGGTTGCGTTGGAGAATAATAGAGTCACGTCCAATCCATTTGAGTTAATTGCGTGTATGATTCTCCCTCTATAAAAAGTTAATTGCATCCTTAATCTTGTATTCTAAGTACTCTGTGGGTTCCACTGTCAGTATGGTGTACATGACTTGCAGGCTGGCTACAGATTCGTACGGAAAGTTAAAAAGAAACAAATCCATCCTTAATCTTGTATTCTAAGTAGTCTGTGGGTTCCACTGCCATTACAGTAGCGAAAGAAGTATATATTAAAAATAATGTAAAAAGCTAAAGTTTAGGACAGAATTCGAACTCAGGCCATCGCCCTGCGAGCATCCGGCCTAGACCAGTACACTAGGTGTTGGTTGCGGAGAATGCAAGAGATAAACCTTTATAATAATGTGTCCGTCCGTTGCAACGGATCCAAAGTAGAATAATACATATTCACAAATTTGAAAGAAAATAGTTTACTTTTGATATACATATCACTAAATATATCTTATGTTTCACTCCAAATATATTCTTTGGGCTGTTTTGATGAAGTAAGGGAGGAATGTGGTTGGTTTCAAGATACTAAGGGGTTTTGTGTAAACTGGAGCAGAGAAGTGGGAATTGTTGCAAAAGGCCACAACTTACATCACAGCCGTTAGATGCAGATCTGATGGTCAGAAATGGCGGATGGTAGACACACCATCATCACCAACTGAGTCTTTTATAGGAGTAGGAGTAGAGAAAAAACCAAGTTGGTGATGATGGTGTGCCTGCCATCTTATAATATAGACTGTCCGATCTATATCTGACGGATAGAAAGCAAACTATGACAATTTTACAAAAGATACCCGCACCTCTCTCCACATTTACAGATAAGGCCTTGCCTCGTTCATCCTTATCTCCCACATCCTCATTGCTGAGCAATTACAAAAGGAAGTCTCTGGAACAATCTGGCATGGTGGCCGCTGCCGGCGCCGTCCATCCCCATGCCTCCGCCCAGTCCGACCACCAGTCACCACCACGCCCCACTCCTCCTCACCTCTATCATCTTTCTCGACATATCATTTTTTCGATGAAATGGTCGACATACCATTTTCCGATAAAATTCTCAAGATATCATTAGTTTTTACACATGGGATTACTCCTGCATGGGTCAACCACAACATGTGTTTTGTAAAAAAATGCATCTTGATGTTCCGTGCAATGCACGGGCATCTTGCTAATTTTTTTGCATATAATTCCAAACACCACGTAGACACGATCTTTGACCATTTTACAACTATGTTAGTATCATTGTTAGTGGTCAGCCGGTGCAAGTTATAGCCCCGGGTGTTTTAACCTTTTTTTAGTAATGATATCTGGCGATTGTTTGGCACGAGCTCAATCCTGGCGAATCCCACATAACCGTCAGATTTCCATCCAACGGTGGCCTGTTTTTAAGCCATAGTATTTGACAAAACCGTCACCCTTACACACGTACTGTAACTGCGTCACGGGCGTTTGCAACTGCCATGTCTCCCAGCGAACATTTGCTGGGGATTGGAATTAGCAACGATGGCGGTTCGTAGTTATTCCACGCTCGGGCATTGAAGTTTGTAACTATTTTAGATTAGAATATACTACTCCTCCGGTGCTAGTAGTAGAGCAGAGTCCTATACTCCACTACTACTCTACTCAAGCAAGTTAGGGCATAGTAGTAGGTACTGTAGGGAGTACCAGTACTGTGATCACTCAAGCAAGTTGTCTGACTTTGATATGACCCTACACTGCTAGTATGTGTCTCGTAAGTCAAGGGGCGTGCTGTAGTCATCATCACCTGTCCACTTCCCGCAGCACATATTCGCTTCTCCATCTTTGTCCGCTCTTCCATCCCCGCTAAGGCGCCTCCCCCCTCGTCCAGTCTTCCATCCCCACTAAGGTGCCTCCCCCCTCGTCCAAAACCCAAGCACTAACAATGGCAGAACCGAGCAATGTCCGCCGAAAGAGTGGCTGGAATTCGCTCCCCACAGAGGTAATCAAGCTCATTGTTTCGCGTGTGGGCAATCTCAGTACCATGCCGCTCGCCGCGTGCTCGTCGGGGCTGTACCGTTTACTAAAAGCCCTTAGGCTGGAGCTTTTTAAGCCATCTCCTTGCTTGCTGATGCCGCCTGATCTTCAGAAACGGCATGTCACGCAGCATAACGATCGTAGGGTGGCGAGCATCAACCCCCTTGACTGTGATCCGATCCTCTTGACCCTCAACTACATTAATGGTATGTACTGGGTCGGCATGAACACGTCTTGGATGGTGCTCGTCGACGGTCGCGGCAGCTGGATGCTCGTGGAGGTCTACACCTAGCGATTGATCCCCCATCCTTCGATTAACACTGCACTGCTTTGGCACCGCTGCCCAGAATACTCGGAATCTTATAGTAGCCAACATGATACCAAGTTTGATTTGCTCAAGGTTGTAATCTGCCAAGTGCCCACAAGATCTGTGAATTATAAAGACTTCAGGCTAATTGCATTCTTCAACCGCGGTCTCGCCTATCTGACAGGTCACTGCGGTAAGTGGATAAATCTGCACGTCCATCGCAGGATCATACATCCTCCATGGTTCTCTGATGCCATTGAACACAAGGGCTTCATTTACGCTATCGACTCTAGTAATCGCTACAAACGGCTGTTACAGCAGTATGTTACTTTCCTATGATATCATGATGGCTTGCTTATATTACTGTCAACATTTACTGAAAAAATATTCATGCTCATAACATGATGTTCTTAAGATTGACTACATAAAGAGCCCTTTTTTATTTGACTCCAACTTCCTTTTAGGGTTATTTGACTCCAACTTGATATGATGTTGTAGGCCGCCTAGTGTCCCTACCCTTCCTAATCCCAGAACCTTTCAAAGAAAAGCGGCATGGCAGTTGCAGGTGGTTCCTGGCTCGATCAGACGACGGCGAACGATTGATGATCGTTTGCACGTACCGGACGTGTTGTTTCGCGGAATACAATCACAGTCACTACAAGGTCTTTGAGCAGGATCCCAGCTTCTCTGGGCCTTCAGGAATTTTTGACTGGAGGTTGGTAAGTAGCCTTGGTACACGCTCTCTGTTTGTCGGACTGAATTATCCGATTAACTAGGAGATAACCGACGACAAGGATCATGATGGCAGCGCGGTTTCGTTCATCAGGCAAAACTGTGTGTACACAGCGTACCATGCGTCTCTGCATGCACCATACCTTGATATGTGCCGCCATGCTCTGCAGCCCAAAGTAGGAGAGAGGGTCGCAAGTATCAGACTTCGACCTGCTGGCTGGAGTTTCCCCCGTCAGGCACCCATCTGGTTCAAGCCGTCAGCCAATCTCCACAGCTTAATAAATAGTAACGTCTAACTGAGCCAGTTAGTTAGATGCGTACACTTGGTGTAGTAGGATCTTTATTTAGTTTGATGCATACACTTGTTCTTTTTTGGTAGCCCTTTTGTAATGATGGCTGATGTTTGGTTTGGAAGAGAGAGCTGCGTCTTCATTCTTCTGGCCTGCTTACTGCTTCTGTTGCACCCCCAGCCCTGGTTGCTGCTGCTGTTTTCAATGTACAATTAGTAGTATATTTCGTCTGTTGGTTGAATAAATGTGTTGTTAGAACGACAAACACAATGTTTTGGAAGTCGTTGCACGGTTCGATCCTTTAGTGCCCCGTACCGTACGTAGCGCATACTATTTTTCGTACGAAACACATTTTCCACTTGTTGATAACATGCAGCCCACTGATGAAGGCCCAATAGAGAAGCCCATAATTAACTGGAAGGGAGGCTCTCACATGAATCCGACCCAGGTACATGCTCATGGTCCCCTAAACATAAGTAAGTAAATAAATAAAGCTAAATGCTCATGCACCAGTTCTTTAAATTCATGATTTAACAGGAGGATATTATTTCCTATGATAGTGTCGTTACATTCAGTCGATATTATTCTTAGGCAAAGATAGCGACCAGTCTTCTTTCTCCCATCATTTTCTTCCTGCAACCAGCGGACCCATGCAAATCGTAGTCAACGTCGTAAATAGTTCCGGTCCATTTTATTTTTCAATAAGAATATAACCCAGCCCAGCACATTGGCGACAACACTTTATCCTCAGCCTTGGTGCGCTCGCCGCAGCGCCGCCGTCCGGCCCTGTCAACATAGTTTTTTTCGAAACGGTCCATGTCAACATAGTGAATCGGGAGAGGACTGTAGTTGTGAGTATGACAGTACGGACCCACCAGGTCTACTCCCGAACACAAGCAAGCGCCTCTTTTACTACTCAGATGAACCCCTCATTTTTTTACTCTAATCCACCCTGCTGATATCTGAGACCCACATCATTTTCAACATATAGTCAATTAACGACAGAATTGCACAACTTTTTTAGTAGTAATTCGGAGGAGCAGGCTGTAAACTAGGTTGTGCGGTCTCTGTGGCCCGTCTAACAACATGACCAACCCATCAAGTTTTTCTTTGGGAAAATAGGTAGCCCAGTATTTCTTTTTGAAGAATACCCAAGCTAGGCCTATTTATTTTCTCCGACTTACTGGGCTACAAATCTTTCAAGACGAGAAGGGATGCATTCCGGCCTGGCCAAAGAGTATGGTCAGTGTCTGTTAAAAGTAATATAAAAAGGGGTTGAAAATTCCAAAAAAATTATAGCAAATGGGATATTAGTTTCTTTTTTTGTTTTTGTTCTTCACTAATATCTTATACTCCCTCCGTCCCAAAATTCTTGTCTTAGATTAGTCTAGATACGGATGTATCTAATACCAAAACATGACTTGATACATCCGTATTTAGACAAATCTAAGACAAGAATTTTGGGACGGGGGGAGTATTTCATTGGATTTAACATGACATAGTACTAATTTATTTTTAAATTTGTTTTAGTATGGCTACTAATTTTGGATTAAGAATATTTTGTTCCACAGCAAAAATTTGCGAATTTTCAAAATTTCCCACATATTTACTTAATTTTTTTAACCCTGGTACTGACCAGAAAATGGGCAGCAATTCTAAAAATGGAAAACGGGCTGCAATAAATTCCATATGAATTAGAAAATGAGTAAAAATTATAGAAATAATAGCAAATGGGTTGTACATGCCATAGATTTCGAGGCTGACTTGTTTACGCAAGGATTTGTCAGTTAACACACGATTCTAACAGCAGTGACTGTTGGATGTCCATCCAACGGCCGACGTGCTTCTCCAATCTCTGATCTTCCTGCTCCAGCCACCTAAACTAGCGTCGGCGGGACTGCCTGCTCCCTCCTCTTGTGGCCCGCTGTGATGCGCGCAGGCTTCCCCGGCCCACCCTACTCCCTCTGCTGGCCTGGCCGCACGCAATCAACTGCCTCCTTATTACACGAAAAAAATGATTCCTCCCACTGACATCTGGGGCGCACCGGTTGGGAGGCTGACTTGTGGGCCTACTAAGTTGACGCGTACGCAGGGCTTGTCAACTTAGTCAACAAACGATTCTAGCAGCAGTAACCGTTGGATTTGAATCGAACGGTCATGCTGCTTCTTCAATCAATGCTCTTCTTGCACCAGCCGCCCAAACCAGCGCCGGCGAGACCGCCTGCTCCTGCCTCAAGTGGCCGGCTGTGCTGCCGTTGTGGCCTCACCGCCCCCTACTACTCCCACCGCTAGCCAGGCCCTGCGGCGACGACAGCCTCACACCGCAGCCGAACCAGTGAACCCTCGTACTCCTCTCCGTGTGGGCATCCACTGCCGCGTCTTCCCCGGCTCCGCGTCGTCCCCTTCCTAGGCCTCGGCGTCGTCCACCACCTTGGATGCGCTCGGCGCGGAGTGGTCAACGTGGTCAACGAACGACACCATCGTAAGTAGACTGTGCGTAGAGAGGCTGACAGTTGGGTCCACGGCCGCACGCAAGGAAATGCCTCCTTATTACGCGCAAAATAATGATTCCTCCACCTGACAGCTAGGACCCACCGGAAGGGCCTCTATATTTCATAAAAAAACGTTCTCACCGCTGACAGGTTGGACCCACCAGCTATATCTTCGCATGCAAGGAAGTGCCTCCTTATTATGCACAAAAAAATGAATACCCCCTGCTAGCTGGGACCCACAATAGTGGGAGGCTGACTTGTGGGCCAACTAAGTTGACGGGGACAGAGGGCTCTGTCAACTTAGTCAATATGAACGATTCTAGCTCTAGTGACCGTACGATGTCCATCCAACGGCCGTAGTGCTTCTTCAACCTCTGGTCTTCTTGCTCTAGCCGCCCAAACCAGCACTGGTCGTGCCTCGTGCTCCTGCCTCCCGTGGCCGGCTGCGATGCCGCGGAGGCCTCACCGCCCCCTACTACTCCCACCGCTGGCCAGGCCATCCCTCTACTCACCCACACCCCCTGTTATTCTGCGGCGGCGGCAGCCTCACACCCCAGCCGAACTAGTGAACCCTCGTACTCCTCTCCGTGTGGGCATCCACTGCCGCATCTTCCCCGGCTCTGCGTCGTCCCCTTCCTAGGCCTCGCCGTCGTCCACTACCTTGATGCTCTCGGCGCAGCGTGGTCAATGTGGTCAACGACCGAGTTCCATCGAAAGAGTACTGTACATGGAGAGGCTGACAGCTGGGTCCACGGTCACAGCCCAGTTTTTTTGTGATTTGCCAAGTAAGTCGCTTTGTCAGGCCTGTTGGGCAGCAAATATTTCAAGATGAGGAGAGCTTCATTCGGCTGGCCGAGAAAATGGCCTATCAGTAATGAGAAATGAGCTGTACATTTTTAAAACACATCAAACTAGCAATTAGTTTCAAATTTCTTTTTTTCATTTTGAGATTTTAAATTGCATTGATTTTTATGCATGGACAATTTGTTGGATTTTACATTGATATACATTACTTTTTTAAATCAGTTTGAATGTGACTCGAAATTTCAGGATTAAAAACAGTTCTGACCGCACCGAAATATGCAAAATTTCTTATAATTTTTTAACCGTGGCCACAATATGGGCTGTAATGCTAACAAAAAGAATACGGGCTCCAAAAAAACCTTCAGAATTAGCAAATGGGCTGTAAATTATTAGAAATAACAGCAGATGGGCTGTATGCTGTTTTCCACAGATTTGAGGCTTTCCTAAAAAAAGGTTGACGCACAAGCAGTGACTGTTGGATGTCCATCCAACGGCCGTCGTGCTTCTTCAATCTCTGCTCTTCTTGCTCCAGCCGCTCAAACAAGCGCCGGCGGGACTGCCTGCTCCCTCCTCCCCCCAGCCGGCTGTGCTGCCGCATAGGCCTCACCGCCCCACCGTACTCCCATCGCTGGCCTAGCCATCCCTCTACTCACCCACACCTGTTGTTATTCTCCGGCGACGGCAGATGAACCAGTAAACCCTCGTACAGTCATACTCCCCTCCGCGTGGGAAACAACTGCCGAGCCTTCCCTGGCTCCGTGTCATTCCCTTCCTAGGCCTCGCCGTCGTCCACCGCCCTGGTGCTCTCGGCGCGGCCTGGTCAACGTGGTCAACGACCGACATGCATCTGAAGTGGACTGTACGTGGAGAGGCTGACAGCTGGGTCCATGGCCGCACGCAAGGAAATGCCTCCTTATTACGTGCAAAATAATGATTCCTCCACCTGACATCTGGGACCCACCGAAAGGGCCTCTCTATTTTGCGAAAAAAAGTTACCGCCGCTGACAGCTCGGACCCACCAGCTATATCTTCGCACGCAAGGAAGTGCCTCCTTATTACGCACACAAAAATGAATACTCCCCCTGCTAGCTGGGACCCAGTATAGTGGGAGGCTGACTTGTGGGCCTACTAAGTTGACGCGGATGGAGGGCTTTGTCAACTTAGTCAATATGCATGATTCTAGCTCCAGTGACCGTACGATGTCCATCCAACGGCCGTAGTGCTTCTTCAACCTCTGGTCTTCTTGCTCCAGCCGCCCAAATCAGCGTCGGTCGTGCCTCATGCTCCTGCCTCCTATGGCCGGCTGCGATGCCGTGGAGGCCTCACTGCCCCCTACTACTCCCACCGCTGGCCAGGCCATCCCTCTACTCACCCACACCCCCTGTTATTCTGCGGCGACGGCAGCGGAACCAGTGAACCCTCGTACTCCTCTCCGCGTGGGCATCCACTACCACGTCTTCCCTGGCTCCGCGCCATCCCCTTCCTAGGCCTCGCCGTCGTCCACCGCCTTGGTGCTCTCGGCGCGGCGTGGTCAATGTGGTCAACGACCGACTTCCATCGGAAGAGTACTGTACGTGGAAAGGCTGACAGCTGGGTCCACGGCAGCCGCAAGGAAGTGCCTCCTTATTACGCGCAAAATAATTATTCCTGCACCTGATAGCGGGGACCCACCGGATGGGCCACCGTATTTCACAAAAAACGTTTCCCCCCTGACTGCTGGGACCCACTAGCTACATCTTCGCACGCAAGGAAGTGCGTCCGGGCAAAAAAAAACATTCGCCCCCTGACTGCTGGGACCCACCAGCTATATCTTCGCACGCAAGGAAGTGCCTGACAGTCGGGACCCACCTGGTCGAAGTGTACGTAGCATTGTCATTCTGGTCGCGAACGTGTACGTACATACTGGTCGATGTAGAGCGCGCACATGTCGTAGTAGAGGCGCGCATGTAGCATGTACACGTACGTACAGCGGCCAGTATACAAGAAAGAAAATACGGCCACGTACGTACATACGGGCGGGGTCTCGAACACCTACTCGCGCGTACGTACAGCCAGGGCTCGTGTACATGGCTGGGTCGGAATGGAGAAACTGCGTCGTCGTCGTGTTCATGGGGAGGCAACGGAATGCGTCGTGTTCATCGGGAGGCAACGGAACGTGTGGGAGCCAACCGGCTTGGACGGAACAGCCGATGGAAACGAGGCCTGGCGTACCGCAGAACGGAGGAAACGGCCTTGTGTTCGACCGGCCACGGTCGAAACGGGATCCTGTTCATCGGGAGGGGTCTGGTGTACCGCAAAACGGAGGAAACAGACCTCCTACGGTCGAAACGGGGGTCCTGTTCATCGGGAGGGGTGTGGCGTACCGCAAAACGGAGGAAACGGACTTCTGTTGGAGTGCTACGGTCAAAACAGGGGTCCTGTTCATCGGGTGGGGTGTGGTGTACCGCAAAACGGGACTCCACGGGGTACTGTTCATCTCCACCATCGACCCCCTCCAGCCTTCACGGGCTACTGTTCATCCACCGTCGACCTCCTCCAGCCTCCACCTGCGACTGTTCATCCACGGGCTCCTGTTCATCCAGCCTCCACCGCGCGCTACTCCATCGGCTACTGTTCAACCAGCACTCTCCACGGGCTCCTGTTCAACCACCCCTCCACGGGCTACTGTTCATCCAGCCCTCCAAAGTCTACTGTTCATCCAGACCTCCACGGGGTGGTCCTGTTCATCCAGCCCTCCACGGGGTCCTGTTCATCCAGCCCCAACCGGCTCGATCGATCGGGGTCCTGTTCATCTAGAGGCAACACCATGGGGTCCTGTTCATCCACCCCCATCGGGACCTGTTCATCCAAACCCCCCAGCAACACTCACTGTTCATCCAGAGGCAGCATCGATCGGCTTCAGTTAGCAGCAGTAGTGAAGGAATCGCTCGATCGGGTTCAGTTAACAGCCATCGATCGATCGCTCGGGTTCAGTAACGCGTAGCCTGTAGTGCAATCGCTCGGGTTCAGTAGGCGAACGCCTCGCTCGGGTTCAGTTAGAGCCCAACGCCTCGCACCCATGCGCGTGCGTGTACGAGAGAAACGCGCAAACCTCCGTGCATCGCTCGGCCCCAACCACCCACCATAACCGGGAACACCCCAATATTTTCCTCGCCCTCGCTTCTACCACGGTTTTTTCCGTCATGGACGGCCCAAAGAATGTCATGCACCTCCATCTCCGGCCCGCCCTGGACGAAAAGCCCATTTTCTGTCATGATTTTTGTCATAGAAGTAGGAGCCCACCACATCTATGATGATACCGGGTTTTGTCACAATTATCGTCATAGAAGTGTCATAAGTATGACAGAAAAAAAATCGTTCGGCCCAAAATGTCATGGATGTGTCTTTTTTTTGTAGTGCAGGTGGGTTGTGCCCACCTGGTGCACCTCCCTCTGATATTATTTGCACCAGAAATTCAGAAATATTCAGAAAAATCGTATTAAATTTTCAGGGCATTCTGAGAACTTTTATTTTTGGGTCATTTTTTATTGCACGGGAAATTCAGAAAACAGACAAAACATGGCATTTATTTTATTTAACTAATAAAAACAGAAAATAAAAAGTAAGGACAGAAGGCAGTGCTTACTAAATTCATCAACTTCATACCATTCAAAGTGATCCATTAATAAGGCTCATCAAGTCTTATTAACAACCACTTTCGATTAGCATGAAACCGAAGAACTTTCGTAAATCACTAAGTTACCTCAATGGGGATATGAATGTCCCCAACAATAAGCATTTCATATTTCTTTTTGACAGTAGGTAGAGGTATTTGAAAACTTCCAATAATGATTGTCGGAGATCTTTCAATAACATTAATACCATTCACTTGGAATTGTTTCTTTGGAAAGTGCACCGTATGCTCATTACCATTGATATGAAAAGTGACCTTGCTTTATTGCAATCAATAACAGCCCCTGCAGTATTCAAGAAGGGTCTACCAAGGATAATCGACATGTTGTCGTCCTCGGCATCTCAAGTATAACAAAGTCAGTCAAAATAGTAAGATTAGCAACAACAATGGGCACATCCTCACAGATATCGATAGGTATGGCAGTTGATTTATCAGCCATTTGCAAAGATATTTCAGTAGGTATGAGTTTATTCAAATCAAGTCTTTTATATAAAGAGAAAGGCATAACACTAACACGAGCTCCTAAATCACACAAAGCAGTTTTCACATAATTCTTTTTGATGGCGCAAGGTATAGTTGGTATTCCAGGATCTCCAAGTTTTTTAGGTACTCCATCTTTAAAAGTGTAATTAGCAAGCATAGTGGAGATTTCAGCTTCCGGTATTTTTCTCTTATTAGTGATGATGTCTTTCATGTACTTTGCATAAGGAGGCATCTTCAAGATATCAGTCAGGCGAGTACGCAAAAAGAGTGGCCTCAGCATTTCAGCAAAGCGTTCAAATTCTTCATCATCTTTCTTTTTAGTTGACTTGGGTGGAAAAGGCATAGGTTTTTGAACCACGGTTCTCTTTCTTTACCATGTTTTCTAGCAATGAAGTCTCTTTTGTCATATCTTTTATTCTTAGGTTGTGGGTTATCAAGATCAACAGGCGGTTCTATCTCAACATCATTGTTTGGTTCTTTTTCATTGTTTGGTTGAGAATCTTCATGAACCTCATCATTATCTTTTTCATTATCACTAGGTGAGTGTTCATTACCAGATTGAGTGTCAGCATCAGAGATAGAAGTTTCATTATCATTATCAGGAGTTTTTTCTATTTCAGGTTCACTAGAAGTACGCAAAGTCCTATCATTTTTCTTCTTGTTTTTCTTTCTAGAAGGACTAGGTGCATCAGTGTTAACTCTTTGTGAATCTTGTTCAATTCTTTTAGGGCGTCCCTCAGGATAAAGTGGTTCCTGAGTCATTTTACCTCCTCTAATTGCAACTCTAACAGCAAAGTCATGTATATTATTATTCATTTCATCAAGCAACTCTCTTTGTGATTTAGCAACTTGTTCTAACTGAGTTTGAACCATAGAAGCATGCTTTCCAACACCTCTAACATCATTTGATGTTCTAAATAACAAGTCACTCAAGCGAGCAATCATATCAGAATTATATTTCAATTGTTTCATAACATTTGCATTGAAGTGATCTTGCTTTCTAATATAGTTTTCAAACTCATAAAGGCATTGGCTAGGGTGCATATTGTGAGGATTGTCATTATTATTGAACTTCATTAGAGAATTTACCTCTACCACTTTAGGCAGTGGTGGTGTATTAAGCCCATGTATTTCTTCAATAGGAGGTAAAAAAATTACATCCTCAACTTTAATACCTTTTTCCTTCATAGATTTCTTTGCCTCTTGCATATCTTCAGGACTGAGGTATAATATACACCTCTTCTTTGGAGTGGGTTTAGCCGATGGTTCAGGAAGAGTACAATCATCATAATTTTTCAATATATTATTCAATAATTCTTCAGCTTGTCCAATAGTTCGTTCCCTGAAAACACAACCAGCACAACTATCTAGGAAATCCCTAGAAGCATCGGTTAGTCCATTATAGAAGATATCAAGTATTTCATTTTTCTTAAGAGGATGATCAGGCAAAGCATTAAGTAATTGGCAAAGCCTCCCCCAAGATTGTGGGAGACTCTCTTCTTTAATTTGAACAAAGTTAAATATTTCCTGTAAAGCAGCTTGTTTCTTATGAGCAGGGAAATATTTTTTTAGAGAAGTAATAAATCATATCATGGGGACTACGCACACAACCAGGAGCAAGAGTAGTGTACCAAGCTTTAGCATCACCCTTTAATGAGAACAGAAATAATTTGAGAATAAAGTAATAGCGACTCTTCTCATCATGAGTAAAAAGGGTGGCTATGTCTCGACTTAGTAAGATGTGCCACAATAGTTTCAATTTCATAACCATGGAAAGGATCAGATTCAACCAAAGTAGTTAACTCTGGGTCGACAGAGAATTCATAATCCTTATCATCAATAAAGATAGGTGAAGTAGCAAACTTAGGATCATATTTCATTCTAGCATTCAGAGATTTTTCTTTATACTTGCATAATAATTTTTCAAAATCATCTCTATCTCTGCAAGCAAGAATATCTCTAGTTGTCCCCTCACTCATAACATAACCTTCCAGTACCTTAGGCAATTCATATCTAGGAGGGCTAGTTCTAGCAGGTGTTTCAGGAGATTCAGTTTCAAGTTCGTCATCAGATTCAACAACATCATGTTGTATTACTCTAGCAATTTGTTCATCAAGAAATTCACCAACTGGCACATCATCATTATCAAGCAAGGTACTAGCATCATCATGAGCATCATTCATAGTAGAAGTAGCATCATCAATAACTTGCGACATATTAGAATTGATAGCATGTGTTGGTGTTACAAGTTACCTTATAACAGAAGGTGAATCTAAAGCAGAACTGGATGGCAGTTCCTTACCTCCCCTCGTCTTTGAGGGGAAAATCTTAGTCTTAGCATCCTTCGGATTCTTCATAGTGATAATATGATAATAATCCCAAGTGACTCAAAAAATATAGCTATGCTCCCTGGCAACGGCGCCGGAAAAAGGTCTTGATAACCCACAAGTATAGGGGATCGCAACAGTTTTCGAGGGTAGAGTATTCAACCCAAATTTATAGATTCGACACAAGGGGAGCCAAAGAATATTTGAAGGTATTAGCAGCTGAGTTGTCAATTCACCCACACCTGGAGATTAATTATCTGCAACAAGTAATCAGTAGCAAAGTAATATGATAGTTTTGGTAATAGTAGCAGCAGTAACGGTAACAGTGATAGCAGTAATTTTGTAGCAAGTGTAACAGTGATAGCAGCAGTAGTAACTTAGCAAGAACAATATAGGATAAATTCGTAGGCATTGGATCGGTGGCTTGTTGGATGATATTCATCATGAGACAGTTATAACCTAGGGCGATACGGCACTAGCTCCAGTTCGTCAATATAATGTAGGCATGTATTCCGTAAATAGTCATACATGCTTATGGAAAGAATTTGCATGACATGTTTTGTCCTACCCTCCCGTGGCAGCGGGGTCCTATTGGAAACTAAGGGATATTAAGGCCTCCTTTTAATAGAGAACCGGAACAAAGCATTAACACATAGTGAATACATGAACTCCTCAAACTACGGTCATCACCGGGAGAAGTCATGGTTTCTGTCACTCCGGGGTTGCCGGATCATAACACGTAGTAGCTGACTATAAATTGCAAGATTGGATCTAGAACATGGATATAATGGTGATAACATAAATGGTTCATATCTGAAATCATGGCACTCGGGCCCAAAGTGACAAGCATTAAGCATGGCAAAGTCATAACAACATCAATCTTAGAACATAGTGGATACTAGGGATCAAGCCCTACCAAAACTAACTAGATTACATGATGAATCTCATCCAACTCCTCACCGACCAGCGAGCCTACGAAGGAATTACTCACTCCCGGTGGGGAGCATCATGAAATTGGCGATGGAGAAGGGTTGGTGATGATGAAGAACGAAGACCCCCTCTCTGGAGCCCCAAACGGACTCCAGATCTGGCCTCCCAATGAAGAACAGGAGGTGACAGCAGCTCCGTCTTGTGGATCGCGATAATTCTTTCTCCCTGATTTTTTTCTTGAAAAATAGGATTTTATAGCGTTGGTTTCAGGGTCTGCGGGGCCACCAGGTGGGGACAACCCACCTGGGTGCGCCAGGAGAGGGGGCACGCCCTGGTGGGTTGTGCCCACCCAGGTGCCCCTCTCCGGTAGGTCTTGGCTCCAGAAATTCTTATTTATTATATAAAAATTCCTCGCAAAGTTTTGTTCCATTCCGAGAACTTTTATTTCTGCACAAAAACAACACCATGGTAGTTCTGTTGAAAACAGCGTCAGTCCGGGGTTAGTTTCATTCAAATCATGCAAATTAGAGTCCAAAACAAGAGGAAAAGCATTAGGAAAAGTAGATACGTTGGAGACGTATCAGTGACACATCAAGAAATTCCCACCAGTAATCGTATCAAGGACGAATCTATACCTAGTGGTGATACCCACATAAAAACAGCGAAGAAGAACAACGGTAGATTGCTTACGGATAGATCTATTATGAGCATTGCAAATCCTATACCAAGCATCCTTTAAATTCTCCCCTCCCCTTTGTTTAAAGTTAAGAACCTCGTTCTCGGGAGGGCACACAATAGAGGAAGAACTATCCATAACGACAAAAAGTGGTCAACAAGATTGCCCACAAAAACAGATCTGACGAGAAAAACGACGCACGAAAAAGAGGGCGAATAAAACGGCAAATTTTTGTGAAATGGGGGAGAGGAAAACAAGAGGCAAATGGCAAATAATGTAAATTGCAGGGAGATGAGATTTGTGATTAGGAACCTGGTAGATGTTGATGATGTCTCCCCGGCAACGGCGCCAGAAATTCCTTTTGATGCGGCTTGAACTACGTCGGTATTTTCCCAAAGAGGAAGGGATGATGCAGCACAGCTATGGTAGGTATTTCCCTCAGTGATGAGAACAAGATTATCGAACCAGCAGGAGAACCACGCAACACCACATAAACAACTCCTGCACACAAATAACAAATACTTGCAACCCGACGTAAGAGAGGGGTTGTCAATCCCTCACAGGTAAAAATATAGGTAAACTTGTGGTAGATTGGATAAATAGATCTAGTGAAAACACAAAATAAAATAAAGAAAGAAAAGTGCAGCAAGGTATTTTTGGGTTTTTGAAATAATAGATCTGAAA
Organism: Triticum aestivum; assembly: GCF_018294505.1. Classification (NCBI taxonomy): domain Eukaryota; kingdom Viridiplantae; phylum Streptophyta; class Magnoliopsida; order Poales; family Poaceae; genus Triticum; species Triticum aestivum. Next base: position 409,080,640 of record NC_057796.1, read on the forward strand.
ATAATATGATAGAAAATAGACGCGGGGGTCGTAGATTTCACTAGTGGCTTCTCTCGAGAAAATAACATACGGTGGGTAAACAAATTACTATTGGGAAATTGATAGAACTTTAAATAATCATGATGATATCCAGACAATGATCATTATATAGGCATCATGTCCAAGATTAGTAGACCAACTCCTTCCTGCATCTACTACTATTACTCCACACATCGACCGCTATCCAGCATGCATCTAGTGTATTAAGTTCATGGAGAAACGGAGTAATGCAATAAGAACGATGACATGATGTAGACAAGATCTATTTATGTAGAAATGGACCCCATCTTGTTATGCTTAATAGCAACGATACATACGTGTCGGTCCCCTTCTATCACTGGCATCAAGCACCGTAAGATCGAACCCATCACAAAGCACCTCTTCCCATCGCAAGAAAAATCGATCTGGTCGGCCTAACTAAACCAAAGATTCGAAGAAGAAATACACAAATTATGGAGGAACACAATTTATATTGGCCTTCTAAGCTTTTCTCCCATTTTGGCAATCGATGCCAATGGCGGAGAAGTTTCAGAGAGTTTTGTGGAGAAGTTTAGAGAATTCTCTCCTCTTGCTTTGGTTTTGTTCCTAAGCATTTGCATCTCTTACTCATGCATCATTGGCTGTTGCATTGCATGGTGATGCATAATTCCTTATATAAACTCTCTTGAAAGTGATTGTCATCAATTACCAAAATGGGGGAGATTGAAAGAACATGTGGTGCCCCCATGTTTGGTTTTGGTAATTGACGACAATCTCTATGGACTAATGGTTGCCTTGAGTTATATTTGAAGGTTTTGTCCATAGGCTTTTCTTGGAGTACATGTGTTGGTTTCAAGGAGAGTTTGTGTTGACCAAGGTGCTATTAAGGAATTATCCAAAGATTGGTCATGTGAGAGTTGAGCTTATTGCAAGCATGTCTTGAAGAAGAAGATTGTGTGATCATTCATGTTTACCTTCAAGACATCATCCAAATGAAGAGAGTTGGAAAGATTCTAGGTTGATCAAGACTAAGTCAAGAGTGAATCAAGTTGATCAACTCACAAAGCGTAGAAGATGTACCGAGAGGGATCAAGTGATCCCATGGTATGGTAAGCATTGTCCATTGTGCTTTGTGTACGAACCCATGGTCTATGTGAGAGTTCTATGTGGGGTTAGGTACGTGTTCATGGGCTTGCCTCAAGAGGAAGATATCACTCAACCCACGGAGAGGATGACATCAAGTGGTGATCGTCATCAAGATTGCCGTGTGCAAGTTCAAGTGGAGCATCACGAAGAGATCAAGTGCTTGAAGCTTGCCGTCCATTGTGGTGACAATGGACTTGTGAAGATGTGCCGAAGAGTGGCTCACCCATAGTAGACTATGGGGGAGTAATCATCTAGTCTTCATCGAGCCAACGCAATCAAGAAAGGTGGTCCAACTTGAGGGAGTCAAGATCGTCATCATCTAGCTCAACAGACCATGTGCAAGGCAAAGGTTTGCCCTTGATAGGTTTTCTATTTTACCGGTCTCATGGTGGTAGTTGGGAGACTGGGTTATAGGATCGATAGTCGTACTATCAAGGGGGGCTCTCAAGTGAGTCGCTTGATCGTATCGTTCGTCGAGAGCTCAAACCATTGCATCCTTGCATCATGTTTCTTGGTTCTTGTTTGGTTCTCTTTGTGAGTCTTAGAGCTTATGGTCATCTTGATGACAAGCTTGAGTTCATCGAAAACGGAGTTTGCATGCGTCTTCTATGATGTTTTCGATGTTGGAAGTTTTACCGATCTTATCCGAGGAAGGGTACTCACTATTTTCTTTTGGGCCTTTTCTCATTTGCTTCTTATTGGTATTTCTATCAAGATTGTGTTAGCCCTTGTCGCTAGCTTTCCAACAAACTTGGTTTCGTCGAATTCGGAGTCCGTTTGCAGAAGTTGTGTCAGTTTTGGTGTCCTTTAAAGGGGCTGCTGCGGATGTAATTTTTTAGTACCGCTCTTGGGAGCGGTACTACCGCGGCTCCTGAGCGGTAGTACCGCTCCAGAGCTGTACTACCGCGGCTCCTGAGCGGTAGTACCGCTCCGGACCAAAATCTCGTGTTTTGCTCAGCGGAAGTAGGCACGGAACTATTTTTTTGTACCGCTCGCAAGCAGTAGTACCGCTACCACTTGCGGTAGTACCGTGAGGTCGAGCGGTAGTACCGTGGGGACGAGCGGTAGTACCGCTCCGGCAGTTCTACTGGCCTTTTGCCTCCTCGCTGTTGTTTTTCAAAGGGATACTACCGCCCTAGCGGTAGTACCGCTCCTTGGAGCGGTAGTACCGCTCTGTGCGGGCTGTGAGCATAACGGTTGGATTTGTCCCCACCTACAAAAGGAGGTCTTCTTCCCCGTTGAACCTTATCCTTTGAGCTCGTGTTCTTCCCCCATTGTTGACTTTCTTCGAGCTTGCTAACTCTCAATCCCTCCATGGATTCTTGCTAGTTTTTGAGGGAAAAGAGAGAGGAGATCTAGATCCACATTTCCACCAATCACTTTCTCCTCTATGTGAGGGGAACCCCTTGGATCTAGATCTTGGAGTTCTTGGTGTTCTCCTTCTTGTTCTTCCTCTCATTTTCTTCCCTAGCATTAGTTGCTTCGGTGGGATTTGAGAGAGAAGGACTTGGGCACTCCGTGTGCCCTTGCCATTGCATTTGGTGCATCGGTTTGAGTTCTCCACGGTGATACGTGGAAGTTACAAGTTGAGAAGCTTATTACTCTTGGGTGCTTGGTACCCTTGAGCTTGTTCCTCTTGGGTGCTTGGGCGCCCTAGATGGTTGGTGGTGTTCGGAGCTCAATCATTGTGGTGTAAAGCTCCGGGCAAGCATCGGGGTCTCCAATTAGGTTGTGGAGATCGCCCCGAGCAATTTGACGGGTTCCGGTGACCGCCCCCAAGGGTTGCCAAAGTGTACGGGTTCGGTGACCGCCCCCAAGGGTTGCCATTTGTACGGGTTCGGTGAACGCCCTCAAGGGTCCCTTAGTGGAATCATGGCATCTTGCATTGTGCGAGGGCGTGAGGAGATTACGGTGGCCCTAGTGGCTTCTTGGGGAGCATTGTGCCTCCACACCGCTCCAAACGGAGATTAGAATCCGCAAGGGTGTGAACTTCGGGATACATCGTCGTCTCCGCGTGCCTCGGTTATCTCTTACCCGAGCCCTTTACTTATGCACTTTACTTTGTGATAGCCATATTGTTTCTTGTCATATATCTTGCTATCACCTAAGTAGTTTTTCTTGCTTAGCATAAGTTGTTGGTGCACATAGGTGAGCCTAGTTGTTGTAGGTTTTGTGCTTGAAAAATTAACCGCTAGGTTTATTCCGCATTTGTTCAAGCCTCAACCGTAATTATTTTAAAGCGCCTATTCACCCCCCCCCCTCTAGGCGACATCCACGATCTTTCAATTGGTATCAGAGCCTCGTCTCTCTTTATAGGGCTTAACCGCCTAGAGAGTAAGAATGTCGACTAGGGGTTTAGGATTCTCTGACACTCTTAGTTTCGATGGCACAAATTTTGATGTTTGGGTAATTCGCATGCTTAATCTCTTTAGGGTCATGGACCCAAATTTAGAGCGAATTGTAGATATGGGTTTTTCTACTCCAAAGGATCCACAAATATTATCTTTAGAGGATGAGAAAAACTCTTATCTCAATGCTCAAGCTTCTAATGTGTTTTTTGATGCTTTGAGCAATGTAGTTATATTTCAACTCATGCTGTTTCGGGATGCTCATGAGTTGTGGACAAAGCTTCAAGACAAATATGGCGTGTCCGAGATTTGTGGAGATGATTGTCCTCCTTCCACCTCCGGTCGTATAGTATTCTCAACTTCTTCTACTTCACCTACATGTGGTTTGCCACAAGGTAATGATATGGTGAGTAGTGGTGTTCATTGCAATGATTATAGTGAGCTTATTTTTGATGATCCTTCATCACTTTATTATTGCAATGCTTCACCTTTGGACTTTAACACTTCGAGCACTCTAAATGTTTCACATGCTTGTGTTAAAAGTTCTTGCATATCTTGTAGAAATTGCTTGCTCAAATCTCATGATGATATGCTTGCTATGTCTTGTTGCCATGATAAAAATGTATCTATTTCCTCGAGTTGTTGTGCTAACAATGTAGAGGAAACCCAACACTCCATGGAACAAGATGTGGTCTTGAACGGTGCTTCAAGGGATCCTACATCATCATCGATTGCTTTTTTCCTTATGGCCAAGGCTTCAAAGGTATCTCCCACTTTGAATCCCAATATATCTTGTGATAATATTGATGATGGCAAGAGTCATGATGATGTCGATTATGATGAAGAGAATGATGATGTTGCCTCCTTAAAAGTTAAGGGGGAAATAATTTTTAAAGCTCTTCTTAAGAATAAAATTGCTCGTTCCAACTTCATGGAAATCATGTCTATTGCTATTGAGGGCAAGAAATATATTGATGAGTTGGAATCTCGTCTTGAGGAGCATGAGGTCACCATTGATAAAATGGAAGGTCATGAGCGTGATTACGCTAATGAGATTGCGGACCTCTCTCAAGCTCTTGAACTTGAACAAACCACCAAGGAATCTCTTGAGGAGACTTTTGCTCTAGAGTTATCTAGAGTGAAGGAATCTCATGATAGAGCTCTTGAGGTGGCCAATGTTTTTGAAACTAAAAATGCTAAGCTTGAAGTTGCTCATGCTAGACTCCTTGAGGATTTTGAGCACCTCGAAAATGGCTCAAGGGTCGTCAAGGGTGAGCTCATCAAACTCACCGAGTCTCATGCTCAACTTGAAGCTTCTTATTTAAAAGAGCTTGCCAAGTTGCCTTCTCCTCTTGTTGTTAATGATGATGCTTGTGCTACTAACTCTATTTCTTGTGAAGCATCCATTTTAAAGGAGAATGTTGAGCTAAGGGCTCAACTTGAGTTGCTATCTAGCAATTATGGGAAATTGGAAGAAAGTCATGAAAAGCTTTCTAGCTCTCATGATGATCTTCTTGTATCCCATAATGTGATAAAAATAGCTCATGAGGCTATGATTGCTAAGGTAACATCTAGTGAGCCTCATGTGGACATTAGCACTACTTTTAGTCAAAATGCTATATTGCCTTGTGCTAGTCCTCGTAATTCGTCTATGCATAACATTGGTACATCTTGTGATGAATTGCTTTCCTTGCCTTGTTGCTCCGATGATGAAGCTTATACTTCCTCTAGTACTTGTGTTTAGACTAACCATGTAGAGGAAATCAAAGAGCTCAAGGCCCAAGTCACTTCTTTGAAGAAAGACTTGGAAAAGTGTCATGAAGGGAAATCCACACTCAACAATATCTTGAGTGTGCAAAAATCCCCCAATGATAAAGGTGGACTTGGATTCAACTCCAACAAGAAGAAGAAGTCCAAGATGAACAAGAAGAAGGGCCAAGAACACGTCAAGGATTTGGCCGATTATTTGCTTCAAGTGCAAAATTGAAGGGCACCATGTTAGATCTTGCCCATTGAAGAAGAAGGCCATCAGTGACAAGCAACAAGGGAAGCGGCTACAAGTGCATTCTCATGCTCAACCTCAAGTTGAAGAAAGGCCTCTTCCCAAGAAGACTCAATCTAACGCTTCTCAAGTTGAGAAATCAAGTGAGAAGAAAGTGAAGAGTAGACGTTGCTACCTATGTCGTGAAAAAGGTCACGTCGCTTCTTCATGCACGAATGGTACCTTATCCAACCTTATTCTAATTGATGATATCTATTCTCTTGGGAAGGATAAGGTTGGCAATGTGTTTGCCAAATTTGTTGGTACTCAAAGTGGTGTCAAGAAAAGAACCATTTGGGTAGCCAAGCCTATTAAAAGTGACTAACCTCTTAGGACCCAACTTGGTTGGGGACCAACTAGCTCATACTTGATCAATAGGTGTTGTTGGAGGACATTGGAGACTTGGCTACATTATGAAGAATTAAGGGGACTTCATCACTCTTATTGTCTCAAGCCAAGTCAATCGAATCATCAAGCTTATATCTTATATCCAATGTGCCTCCTTGTGGTAACTTGTACTTAAATTGCTTACATTGAAAGTTACTTGCCCCCTTGCATGTATTGGTTTTGTTCCTTGCATGTGTTTGTATTTGTTGTGTCTCCAAATTGCTTATCTTGAGTAATCAAGTTTATGTATGTTGGTTTGCACTTCATGTACATGTGTGTCGTACGTTGAGCCTTTGTGCATCTTGTTTGTATCTTAGTTGGCTCTTGTGAGAGATTAATGGAATATCCCATTATGGGGGAGTGATGTGCTTTGTGCACCTCACAATCCTATAAATGTGTGTACATGAGTAATACCATCTAGTATTGATATTTCAAGATTATCTAGTCGCTATGTGGTATGTCTTCTCATGAGAAATTCAAATTCTAAATTGTCCATTAATTATCTCTTGTTGGATCGTTATTTTTGCCTCTTGTTTATCTTTAATTGGTATCACATTATGGGGGAGTAATATGCTATGTGTATATTACTAGCCTAGAAAATGTTTACATTTGAGATATTGTCACCTAGAATTGATATTGTCAATTATCTTGTTCCTAGGTGGCATGTTAGCTCTACAAGTTGCAATTTGCTTGTGTTTGGTGTGAAGATGATGTCGGATATCCTTGCTATCTACCACCGGGAATTATTTCCAAATAGTTCTTGTCTTTTGACAATTGGTACTCACTTATGTGTGGTAGAAATTTTTGATCATCTTCACGTTGGCGTTTGCCTTTTATTTGCCTTATCTCTTGACAAGTTTGTGTCAACTCCCATTGCCTTCCGTGCCACTTGAGGATCTTGTTGTTTTCTTGATCTTGTCTAGTGTTTTCCTTGATATAGTGAACGTGGTGATCCTACCTTGTGCATTTTGTATTCAAATGCAAATTCTCTATAATGCACAACTCGTGGGGGAGCTATCGTATTTTCTATAAAACACTAAACTTGTGATCCATTTTAAGTGTGTGTTGGTGGACGGCAAGCCTTTTCTTTTTGGTACTTGTGCCATCATGAAACTTTGTAGAGAGCTTGGTTTGTTTGGAACCATCCTCTCTTTTGGGAGTTTGATATCATTTTGTGGGTTCCAATGGATATCTCATTCCTTGATGTATCTTTTAATGATATCTCCAAGTGATGATTTCTCCATTTGGTATTCTTTTCACTTGGTATTTCCTTGTATTTTGGTATTGGTTCTTGAAAGTCTTGAGCATGCATATTAACTTCATGTAGTTTCCGTGGTATGCTTTCTCTCTTTGACCCAATATATAGGGGAAACTCCACCAAGTCTCAAATTGGATGAGATGTGCATGAATTTCATTTCCATATCTATATGCACATATTTATGTGGAGTTTGTCCTATGTATTGTTGGTGTTTCTAACTCTTTGGTCCCAATGAGTTTGGGTGCCATTTTGTTTGTGTTGTTGTTCTAGGAACAATTGGAGATGCATTGGATGCTCGGATCACTCACAAGGAAGGTGTTGTCACCATGTGCTTTTTGGAGTCAAGCTAGGATGATCAATGAACTACTTTGTACCTTCAATTGGTATCTACTACATCCTTCCAATGTTAACTCGGCAACAAGTATCTTCATATACTTCATGCACACATTTCTTGCATCAACCTTGTGTAGGTTGTATCATGGCATGTTATTCATTCTCTCTTGTGATACTTGTTTCCTTTCTCAAAGCATCCCAACAATGATCTCTTGTTGCTATTTGTGATGTCTTTGATGGTTGTGTGGTAGGAATTCATTTATGTACAATAAGACCATATCTAGCCATGTGCTATGCTTCCAAGCAAATATCTTATTGGTATATCTATGACTTCCTTTTGTATATCTTGTTCCTTCGTGTTGTAACTATTTTGGGTGTACATCCTTCTTTGTAGATATATATCATCATGATCTCGTCTACCTAGAACCTTATACACTTGAGAGAAATTACATCTCTAGATGATATCCTTTCTTTCACGTCCACCTTGTCTTTCTTTTTATTTCTTTGGTGGCTCCGTGAAAGCTTTTGCCTTGAGTAAATGTCTTATCTCGTTGCATCTTGATGCACTCCCGTGTGGTGAAGATTATTTTCCTCATGCTTATCTCTACGAGGCTTTTGCCATCTTAATTGGTATCCCTCGTCTTGATGAGGCTTTCATCTTCTATCTTCACCATGGGTTGTCACAAGTGTTGGTTATTCATTTTGCATTTTGAGTGTGCTTGTGAACCTTTTTGCTTGGTGTGTGGGGGGAGGACATGTCATGCACCTTGTATCTCCACTATCCAAGACTATGTTAATGCTTAATGCTCATTCGTACATTAGTCTTCTCAAGTGCTTTGCCATGACTCACACACATCATTTTGGTTGAGCCTACTCTTAAGTTGCATCTTTTATATGTTGCTCAACCATTTGTTTGTTGCAAGTGCTAGGCTTTGTTTCCTATATGCTCACTTGCACTTGTTGTGAGTTTCTATTGATTTTCGGGGAGTGATGATCCTATTTTGTGCACTCGGTATCCTAATGCAAATATAGTAAGAAGTGCACAAATCATGGAGAGCTTCACTAGTGTCTTTAGAACACTCTGTTGCTCTCTTGCACTTGTCGTGAGGTTCTATTGATCTTGGGGGAGTGACGATCCTATCTTGTGCTCGTTGTATCCAGTTACAAAACTAAATTGTGCACAAATCATGGGGAGCTTCTCTAGTTTCTCTAGAACACTCCTTTGCTCATATCATAATTTATTTCATTCATGTGGCACGTAGGATCATTGGTCTAGTTGGCTCAATTGATATCCGTTGATTGCTTGCTTCAATTGGTATCTTTTGATTGCTTGTTTGCTTGTTTCTCTTTCTTATGTCTTTGTAGCATATCTTTCTTTTGTAAACTTTGGGCCTAATATAGTTTGTTTTCCTCCTAGTATTTACCGTCAAACTTGTGTATTGCATTCCACTCTCTTGTTGAGAAATACACAAATTATGGAGGAACACAATTTATATTGGCCTTCTAAGCTTTTCTCCCATTTTGGCAATCGATGCCAATGGGGGAGAAGTTTCAGATAGTTTTGTGGAGAAGTTTAGAGAATTCTCTCCTCTTGCTTTGGTTTTGTTCCTAAGCATTTGCATCTCTTACTCATGCATCATTGGCTGTTGCATTGCATGGTGATGCATAATTCCTTATATAAACTCTCTTGAAAGTGATTGTCATCAATTACCAAAATGGGGGAGATTGAAAGAACATGTGGTGCCCCCATGTTTGGTTTTGGTAATTGACGACAATATCTATGGACTAATGGTTGCCTTGAGTTATATTTGAAGGTTTTGTCCATAGGCTTTTCTTGGAGTACATGTGTTGGTTTCAAGGAGAGTTTGTGTTGACCAAGGTGCTATTAAGGAACTATCCAAAGATTGGTCATGCGAGAGTTGAGCTTATTGCAAGCATGTCTTGAAGAAGAAGATTGTGTGATCATTCATGTTTACCTTCAAGACATCATCCAAATGAAGAGAGTTGGAAAGATTCTAGGTTGATCAAGACTAAGTCAAGAGTGAATCAAGTTGATCAACTCACAAAGCGTAGAAGATGTACCGAGAGGGATCAAGTGATCCCATGGTATGGTAAGCATTGTCCATTGTGCTTTGTGTACTAACCCATGGTCTATGTGAGAGTTCTATGTGGGGTTAGGTACGTGTTCATGGGCTTGCCTCAAGAGGAAGATATCACTCAACCCATGGAGAGGATGACATCAAGTGGTGATCGTCATCAAGATTGCCGTGTGCAAGTTCAAGTGGAGCATCACGAAGAGATCAAGTGCTTGAAGCTTGCCGTCCATTGTGGTGACAATGGACTTGTGAAGATGTGCTGAAGAGTGGCTCACCCATAGTGGACTATGGGGGAGTAATCATCTAGTCTTCATCGAGCCAACGCAATCAAGAAAGGTGGTCCAACTTGAGGGAGTCAAGATCGTCATCATCTAGCTCAACAGACCATGTGCAAGGCAAAGGTTTGCCCTTGATAGGTTTTCTATTTTACCGGTCTCATGGTGGTAGTTGGGAGACTGGGTTATAGGATCGATAGCCGTACTATCAAGGGGGGCTCTCAAGTGAGTAGCTTGATCGTATCGTTCGTCGAGAGCTCAAACCATTGCATCCTTGCATCATGTTTCTTGGTTCTTGTTTGGTTCCCTTTGTGAGTCTTAGATCTTATGGTCATCTTGATGACAAGCTTGAGTTCATCGAAAACGGAGTTTGCATGCGTCTTCTATGATGTTTTCGATGTTGGAAGTTTTACCGATCTTATCCGAGGAAGGGTTCTCACCATTTTCTTTTGGGCCTTTTCTCATTTGCTTCTTATTGGTATTTCTATCAAGATTGTGTTAGCCCTTGTCCCTAGCTTTCCAACAAACTTGGTTTCGTCGAATTCGGAGTCCGTTTGCAGAAGTTGTGTCAGTTTTGGTGTCCTTTAAAGGGGCTGCTGCGGATGTAATTTTTTAGTACCGCTCTTGGGAGCGGTACTACCGCTTGGAGCGGTACTACCGCGGCTCCTGAGCGGTAGTACCGCTCCAGAGCTGTACTACCGCGGCTCCTGAGCGGTAGTACTGCTCCGGACCAAAATCTCGTGTTTTGCTCAGCGGAAGTAGGCACGGAAGTATTTTTTTGTACCGCTCGCAAGCAGTAGTACCGCTACCACTTTCGGTAGTACCGTGAGGTCGAGCGGTAGTACCGTGGGGACGAGCGGTAGTACCGCTCTGGCAGTTCTACTGGCCTTTTGCCTCCTCGCTGTTGTTTTTCAAAGGGATACTACCGCCCTAGCGGTAGTACCGCTCCTTGGAGCGGTAGTACCGCTCTGTGCGGGCTGTGAGCATAACGGTTGGATTTTTCCCCACCTATAAAAGGAGGTCTTCTTCCCCGTTGAACCTTATCCTTTGAGCTCGTGTTCTTCCCCCATTGTTGACCTTCTTCGAGCTTGCTAACTCTCAATCCCTCCATGGATTCTTGCTAGTTTTTGAGGGAAAAGAGAGAGGAGATCTAGATCCACATTTCCACCAATCACTTTCTCCTCTATGTGAGGGGAACCCCTTGGATCTAGATCTTGGAGTTCTTGGTGTTCTCCTTCTTGTTCTTCCTCTCATTTTCTTCCCTAGCATTAGTTGCTTCAGTGGGATTTGAGAGAGAAGGACTTGGGCACTCCGTGTGCCCTTGCCATTGCATTTGGTGCATCGGTTTGAGTTCTCCACGGTGATACGTGGAAGTTACAAGTTGAGAAGCTTATTACTCTTGGGTGCTTGGTACCCTTGAGCTGGTTCCTCTTGGGTGCTTGGGCGCCCTAGACGGTTGGTGGTGTTCGGAGCTCAATCATTGTGGTGTAAAGCTCCGGGCAAGCGTCGGGGTCTCCAATTAGGTTGTGGAGATCGCCCCGAGCAATTTGATGGGTTCCGGTGACCGCCCCCAAGGGTTGCCAAAGTGTACGGGTTCGGTGACCGCCCCCAAGGGTTGCCATTTGTACGGGTTCGGTGACCGCCCTCAAGGGTCCCTTAGTGGAATCACGGCATCTTGCATTGTGCGAGGGCGTGAGGAGATTACGGTGGCCCTAGTGGCTTCTTGGGGAGCATTGTGCCTCCACACCGCTCCAAACGGAGATTAGCATCCGCAAGGGTGTGAACTTCGGGATACATCGTCGTCTCCGCGTGCCTCGGTTATCTCTTACCCGAGCCCTTTACTTATGCACTTTACTTTGTGATAGCCATATTGTTTCTTGTCATATATCTTGCTATCACCTAAGTAGTTTTTCTTGCTTAGCATAAGTTGTTGGTGCACATAGGTGAGCCTAGTTGTTGTAGGTTTTGTGCTTGACAAATTAACTGCTAGGTTTATTCCGCATTTGTTCAAGCCTCAACCGTAATTATTTTAAAGCGCCTATTCACCCCCCCCCCCTCTAGGCGACATCCACGATCTTTCAGTATTGATGCTCCATAACACAGAAGGTAACTCCTCAACCCAACAACCCGGCGTCCGTTGCAAAGGAACCATAAGCCGGGGTTTGATGCCTCTCAAGATCTCTTGATTGGCCCTCTCCGCTTGACCATTAGACTGTGGATGAGCCACTGATGACACGTCAAGACGGATGTGCTCACGTTGAAAGAACTCCTTCATGGCACCTTTTGACAGATTGGTACCATTGTCTGTTATAATGCTGTGTGGAAAGCCGAACCGGAAGATCACCTTTTTGATGAATTGAACCGCCGTGGCTGCGTCACACTTACTAACTGGCTCTGCCTCCACCCACTTCGTGAACTTATCAACCGCCACCAAAAGGTGGGTCTTCTTGTCCTTGGACCTCTTGAAAGGCCCAACCATATCCAGCCCCCAAGTTGCAAACGGCCAGGTGATTGGAATCATCCTCAATTCTTGAGCCGGTACATGAGCGCGCCTTGAGAATTTCTGACAGCCATCACATCTTTTGACCAAGTCCTCTGCATCAGCATGAGTTGTCAACCAATAGAAACCGTGACAAAACGCCTTGGCCACCAAAGATTTTGAACCGGCATGGTGACCACAATCTCCTTCGTGGATCTCACGCAAAATTTCACGGCCTTCCTCAGGAGACACACAGCGTTGAAACGCCCCTGTCACACTACAATGATGTAACTCTCCATTGATAATAGTCATGGACTTGGACCGCCGGATTATCTGCCTGGCCAAAGTTTCATCCTCTGGTAACTCACCCCGATTCATATACGCTAGATATGGAACCGTCCAATCCGGGATAACATGAAGAGCCGCCACCAACTGAGCCTCCGGATCAGGAACAGCCAAATCCTCTTCACCAGGGAGCTTGGCGGGCGGATTATGCAAAACATCCAGGAAGACATTAGGTGGAACCGGTTTACGTTGGGAACCCAGGCGGCTTAAAGCGTCCGCCGCTTCGTTCTTCCGCCGGTCCACATGATCCACCTGATAACCTTTAAAGTGACCTGCAACAATATCCACCTCACGACGATATGCTGCCATTAGTGGGTCCTTGGAATCCCAAGTGCCGGACACTTGTTGAGCCACCAGATCTGAGTCACCGAAGCACTTAACTCGGCTTAGCTTCATCTCCTTAGCCATCCGAAGACCATGGAGTAAAGCCTCATATTCAGCTGCATTGTTAGTGCAAGGGAACATTAAACGGAGAACATAACAAAACTTATCACCTCGTGGGGAAGTTAATACGACTCCAGCCCCCGAGCCCTCCAATTGCCTGGACCCATCAAAATGAATAGTCCAATAAGTATGATCCGGCTTCTCCTCTGGCGCTTGTAATTCTGTCCAATCATTGATGAAATCCACAAGTGCCTGAGATTTGATCACCGTTCGGGGTATGTATTTCAACCCGTGAGGCCCGAGCTCTATAGCCCACTTAGCAATCCGGCCAGTTGCTTCCCTGTTTTGGATTATATCTCCCAACGGAGCAGAGCTGACCACCGTGATGGGATGACCTTGGAAATACTGCTTAAGCTTCCGGCTTGCCATAAAAAACCCATACACCAATTTTTGCCAATGCGGGTACCTCTGCTTGGACTCAATAAGTACCTCACTGATATAGTAAACCAGCCGCTGAACCGGATATTCCTTTCCTGCCTCCTTGCGCTCCACCACAATAGCCACACTAACAGCCCGAGCACTAGCTGCCACATATAGCAACAATGGCTCTTTGTCCACTGGAGCAGCGAGAATCGACGGATTAGCCAGCTGCCGCTTTAAGTCCTCCAATGCTTCATTAGCGGCGTCACTCCAGACGAAGTTACCCATTTTCTTCAGCATCTGATACAAAGGGATGGCCTTCTCGCCAAGGCGACTGACAAACCGGCTCAACGCGGCAATCCGGCCTGCCAGGCGTTGAACACCATTGATACACTTCGGTTTAGCCAAGGAGGTGATGGCTTTGATCTTTTCCGGATTAGCTTCAATGCCCCTGTTAGACACCAAAAAGCCCAAGAGCTTGCCTGCAGGTACACCAAAGACACACTTGGCCGGATTAAGCATCATTTTATAAACCCGCAGGTTATCAAAGGTTTCCTTCAAGTCATCAATCAATGTCCCTTCTTCCTTGATTTACCACAATATCATCCACATGGGCGTGAACATTGCGGCCGGTCTGTTTATGAAGACAATTTTGCACACACCGTTGATAGGTCGCCTGGGCACTCTTGAGCCCAAAGGGCATGGACACATAGCAGAAGGCTCCAAAGGGAGTTATGAAGGCTGTCTTCTCGTGGTCTTTAACTGCCATTTTGATCTGATGATAACCAGAATATGCATCCAAAAAGCTTAAACGCTCGCAACCCGGCGTAGCATCAATAATTTGATCAATACGGGGAAGGGCAAAAGGATCTGCTGGACAAGCTTTGTTGAGATCTGTGTAGTCCACACACATACGCCAAGTGCCATTCTTCTTGAGGACCAGCACCGGATTAGCCAACCACTCAGGATGGAATACTTCAACGATAAACCCAGCCGCCAAGAGTCTGGCTACTTCTTCTCCAATAGCCTTGCGTCTTTCTTCATTGAACCGGCGGAGAAACTGCTTGACCGGTTTATACTTTGGATCAACATTGAGAGTGTGCTCAGCGAGTTCTCTCGGTACACCTGGCATGTCAGAAGGCTTCCATGCAAAGATGTCCCGATTCTCACGGATGAACTCGATGAGCGCGCTTTCCTATTTCAGATACAAGTTAGCGCTGATGCTAAACTGCTTGGACGAATCGCCAGGCACGAAGTCAACAAGCCTAGTCTCATTAGCAGATTTAAACTTCAGGGCCGGATCATGCTCTGTAGTTGGTTTCTTCAACGAAGTCATATCTGCCGGATCAACATTGTCCTTGTAAAACTTCAACTCTTCTGTTGCACAAACCGACTCAGCATAAGCCGCATCACCTTCTTCACACTCCAGAGCAATCTTGCGGCTCCCATGCACGGTTATAGTTCCCTTGTGACCCGCCATCTTGAGCTGTAGATAGACATAACAAGGCCGTGCCATAAACTTAGCATAAGCTGGACGTCCAAATAGGGCATGATACGGGCTTCTGATTTTCACCACCTCAAAGGTCAAGGTTTCTGATCTCGAGTCATGCTCATCTCCAAAAGCCACCTCTAGAGCTATCTTACCAACAGGATATGCCGACTTACCAGGCACCACACCATGGAACACCGTATTGGACGGTTTCAGATTTTTATCTGTTAACCCCATGCGACGGAAATTTTCATAATAAAGGATATTGATACTACTCCCTCCATCCATGAGTACCTTAGTGAACTTATAACCTCCCACCTGAGGTGCCACCACCAGAGCCAGATGACCCGGATTGTCAACCTGGGGTGGATGATCTTCTCTACTCCACACAATCGGCTGCTCGGACCAACGCAAATAACGGGGCACCGCCGGTTCAACGGCATTCACCACCCTTTTATGAAGCTTCTGATCGCGCTTGTCCAAGCTAGTGGTGAAGACATGATACTGTCCGCTATTCAACTGCTTCGGGTTGCTCTGGTAACCCGACTGCTGCTGATGCCGCTGATTGCCCTGATGACTATAGCCACCTTGGTTACCCTAATTACCTTGATTGTTATGTCCACCCTGATTGCCTTGGAAGCCTGAACTGGAATTTCCTCCACCATAACCCGGCCCATGAGACCCGGGGCCCGAACCGCCTCCTGGTCCATGATCATACCGGAAAGAATCAGAATTTTTGAACTCTTGCATGATGTAACAATCTTTCCAGAGGTGCGTGGACGGGATCTCCTTCGTCCCATGCTTTGGACAGGGCTGGTTCAACAGATAAGACAAACGGTCCGGATTAGGACTTGGCCCTCCACCGCGCTGGGGCGGTTTACCCTTACACCGCTGGCCCTTGTCATGTGTATTAGTATTAGCCACAAAATCTAAACAGTGGTCCGCTTTACGCTTGCCGCCGTTTCCATGACCCGCCGGGTTGTGGTGCTGCCCCTTGGCGTTGCCGCTCTTTTTTCCCTTCCCTGTCTTATCATCGTCAGACTCGGGATCCTTGGTACTATCAGAGTCGGCATACTTCACCAGTGCAGCCATGAGGGTTCCCATGTCATTACAATGACGTTTGAGCCGTCCCAACTTCAACTTCAGGGGTTCAAACCGGCAATTGCCTTCCAACGTTAAAACTGCGGTGTCAGCATTGATGCGGTCCGATGAATGCAAAATCTTTGAAACCCGGCGCACCCAATGGGTTGTTAACTCTCCTTCCTCCTAGACACAGGCAGCTAAATCCACAATTGACATGGGCTGCTTGCATGTATCCTTGAAATTCTGAATAAACCGGGCTCTCAACTCGGCCCATGACCTGATGGAATTAGCCGGTAAGCTCTTTAGCCAAGTGCGGGTCGTCCCTTCTAGCATCATGGTGAAGTACTTCGCGCATGCCCATCACCCACATCCAGCATCTCCATGGCCATCTGATAGCTTTCGACCCATGTTTCAGGGGACAAATGAGCGGTGTAATTCGGCACCTTGCGCGGGCCCTTGAAATCCTTGGGCAGGCGCACATTGCGCAATGCCGGGACGAGACACGGTACTCCCAAAGAACTAGAGGTAACTCCTGGTTCCGCCGATGTGGTTGGACGAACCGGAGTAAGCTGACGGGCTTCATGCTGCGCCGCTAACTCGGCCTCTCTGCGTGCCCGAGCCCGGTCCACCATCTCCTGAGCATCACCAACACCACCCGCCGGCTTATTGCCACAGGGCGGATCACGGTTCCGCGCATTGCTTGACACTGCCGGTTCATCCATATGCCTGCTGTAACTCCGGCTTGGACGGGGAGTGGAATGAATCCGATCACGACTATATGAATAAGCCTCCTGTTGAACCAAGGCTGTCTGAAGAAGCTCCTTAACCCGACGCGTCTCGACCGCCGCCGGAGAATCGCCTTCGATCGGGATGGCCGCCAGCCGTGAAGCGGCAGCGACAATGTTGTCCATCGGGTTAGAGTAATGATCCGGTGGCGTGGGGACATGCGGTGTTACAATGTTGTTCTGACGAGGCAGATCCACCAAACATGGCTGAACCGGCGCCCCTGCTCCAGGTGCCTCAGCCCGGTTTACCACCGGCGGATTATTGGTCCCTGCTCCGAGGGTGTTAAAGAGATTTCTAGCATCATAGACCGGCGGCAGGCGAGATCTGTACCTCCTCTTCAGGACTTTGTCCGACGCACTCTGATCCAGCATAATCCGGTAAGCTTGTGCATCCAAAGCGGCCCGCTCCGCGGCTATCCTGGTATCCTCAGCTGCTAAGTCGGCTTTGGCCTGGGTGATCTGGTCTTTCACTTTCGCGATTTCCGCATTGTGTGCATCCTGATCCACCGGTTAACCTCCGCCATCAGCGTTGCCAACGCGTCAAACAAATCAGACAGAACCTGAGCTGGCAGTCGCACAGGGCCTCCTGCCCTGGCCGCTGTTGCCGCTGCCGATCCGGAAATCATCGCCGCTGCGGTCGAAGAGTGGAGCGCCGGTTGCGTACCGGCCATGAAGATCGCAACCCGGTTTGGCAGATCAAAGGGGCACGGAATACTGTCGCCATCGGAACAGCCCCCAATCCGGCCATCTTGTAACTGATATAACGACTCGGTCTCTCCAGTCGATGACTCGTCGCCGGAATAAACAACGGTCTCACCACCAGATTCCGATCTATCCTCAGATTCCCCTCCATGGATAACTCCCACGAAGGCATGCTTCATGACAGGCTTGACCCGGGCAGATCTCGCACGCTGAGCCGTTTCGACGAGGTCGGTGCAGATGTCCGTCTCAGGGCCCGGTTCGCCGATCTTGCCAATGAAAACGTGTATGCCACCAAAAGGGACCCGGTACCCATACTCGATTGAGCCGGCCTCGGGGCCCCAACCTGCATCGTCGATGTAGAGCTTGCCGCGACGACTCTTGGTCATCCGGCCCACAGCATAACCCTTAAGTCCTTCGAAGTTGCCCTCCAAGAACTTGAAACCATCGTGCGATAGCCCCACGGTGGGTGCCAACTGTCGTGGTTTTGTCACGTCAGATGTCCTAGAGAAAGGACTTAGTCGTGGAGCCATCGCTGCAGGTTAACTTAAAGGGTTAAAGCGGACAAGGGACGCAAGAGAGTTTTATACTAGTTCGGCCCCTTACGATGAAGGTAAAAGCCTACGTCTAGTTGTGATGGAATTGCTGGGGTTTCGATGACCAGGGAGCGAATACGCTTTGCCTGAGTCTCGAGTTGTTGTCTGTTGTCCTTGAACCGCCGCCGGGTCGTCCCCTTATATACATGGGTTGACGTCCGTCGGTTTACAAAATCCCGAGGCCGGCTCATAATCGTGTCCGGCTCGGTCTCTGCTACTTCTATCTTACAACACAAGTTTACATATCAATACCGGTTTATGTCTACAGGCCTTAAACCGGCTTTGGGCCCTGGGCCTTCATAAAGCGTCACCGTCTGTCTTCCTGGACTTCAGATACAGATGAACTACTTATGGGGTTAACCCGGCCTCTCCTGGCCGGTTTACGCCTAGGATGAAGAGTACCCGTGGAGGTAGATGCATGCAGCAGCTAGTGACTTCAACAGCAGGCGCTCATGGGGGAGCATGTGAGCTAGCCGGTTGACACGACCAGCGACAAGGTTTGGCAACGCTTGGGACTGGATGGCCTTGCGGTTGGTTGCGGCGATGGCGGGGACGGGTGGCTCCGCTCCTCCCTGTGGGCGCACGCCAGTAGCGGCACAATCGCGGGGACGGGTGGCTCCGCTGCCCCTCGTCACCGTCCGGCAGGAGCTCATGGCGAACGACAATGGCATTTTTCGCAACATTCAATTTGTTGCAAGAAAGATTTCTGCAACATCGGTTTTGTTGCAAAAATTTATTCCGTAACACCATATAAAGGTGAAGACAAAGAAAAAAAATGCAACATCACCTTAGTCGCAAAGTTTTCTACAACAATATCTCTGTTGCAAAAAAGTGAAACAGAAAAGGAAAAATCCGCAACACTACCTATGTTGCAAAAATAAATAAATCCGTCAACACAACCTATGTTGCAAAAAAAAATCCACAACATAGCCTCTCTTAGAAGATCCGCCGGCCGATGCGTAGCAGCCCCTTAAATTTAGCACATGAGACCTCAAAAGCCATTAAATCCTTTCCTTTCGTTTGAAACTGGCAGCTTAATTCTCGAGCTACCCTGTCCTAAGATCAAGCAACCAATTAATAGTAACAAAATATCCGGCCTTAATTTCAAACATTCAATCGCCAACAAAGATAGCATCCCCATCAACAAATTACATACTAGTAAATTGGCTGGAAAATGATAAGGGCAGTTTTGGCACAAAGACAGCCTTGCCGAACCACTAGAGTTAAACTTTACTGCCAAGGCGCAAATCGTGAGGCAAGCTCTTAAGTCGGTCAACCCGCTTATTTTTTTTCTTCTTTCAGTGTTTTTGCGTGTCAATAGGTGAAACTTCGTGCCACGAGACGGTGAAAATCGATGTAAGAACCATGCCATTGCCACCCCATGACACTAACTATTTTCTGGTTTTTTACCATAACCTATCTATCCTCACACACACGGCTCATTGACCATGTCACTCAACGGTAGGTGATGTAACTTGGACACGTATTTTCGCGGAAAAAGAAGTGGTGGAGGCGTAGAAACGCGCCACACACACATGGAGTTACCGATGACAGTACAAAACGGTGGCACTTTTTAAACCACCACGTCAACGTCACAGCGGCCGGATTTACCGGCCCGAAAAGAGAAGAAAAAAGAAGAGAGGTGGGAATCCAGCCGGAGCAAAGACGAGTCAAAGCGGGAGCTCCCCAGCGGAAAGAAGGAAAGAAAGAAAAGGAAAGCAATCGCGTTCTCCACGTGGCCAGCGCGCCCAGTCCTCTCCAAGCACCCATCCCCTCACCTCACCTAAACCCCCCGCAACCTTAACCCATCCCCACCGCCAGCCCCCAGCCGTGTCCCCAACCCCAAATCCTCAGATCCGCCTCCGCTCCCCCGAGCCCAAGTCCACCCCTCCCTCCCCACCGCGGCGCGCACGCACGCACCCGGCCACCACCCACCCGGATCCAGATCCGCGCGGCGGCGGCGCAGGTCAGCAGGAGGGAGCGATGGCCGGCGGCGGGGGCGCCGGCGGCTTGTCGGAGTCGGTGATGCGGAAGGTGCTGCTGTCCTACTGCTACGTGGCGGTGTGGATCTTCCTCTCCTTCGCCGTCATCGTCTACAACAAGTACATCCTCGACCCCAAGATGTACAACTGGCCCTTCCCCATCTCGCTCACCATGGTGCACATGAGCTTCTGCTCCTCGCTCGCCGTCGGGCTCGTCCGCGTCCTGCGCGTCGTCGAGCCGCCCTCCTCCCCGCCCATGACGCCGCAGCTCTACACCTCCTCCGTCGTGCCCATCGGCGCGCTCTACGCCATGTCGCTCTGGTTCTCCAACTCGGCATACATCTACCTCTCCGTCTCCTTCATCCAGATGCTCAAGGCGCTCATGCCCGTCGCCGTCTACTCCATCGGCGTCCTCTTCAAGAAGGAGACCTTCCGCTCCTCCTCCATGCTCAACATGCTCTCCATCTCCTTCGGCGTCGCCATCGCCGCCTACGGCGAGGCCAGGTTCGACCTCCGCGGCGTCGCGCTCCAGCTCGCCGCCGTCGCCTTCGAGGCCACCCGCCTCGTCCTCATCCAGATCCTGCTCACCTCCAAGGGCATCTCGCTCAACCCCATCACCTCGCTCTACTACGTCGCGCCCTGCTGCCTCTGCTTCCTGCTCGTGCCCTGGATCTTCGTCGAGCTGCCCAGGCTGCGCGCCGTCGGCACCTTCCAGCCCGACTTCTTCATCTTCGGCACAAACTCGCTCTGCGCCTTTGCGCTCAACCTTGCGGTGTTCCTGCTCGTCGGCAAGACCTCCGCGCTCACCATGAATGTTGCGGGAGTGGTCAAGGACTGGCTGTTGATTGCCTTCTCCTGGTCCGTGATCCGGGACACGGTCACCCCCATCAACCTCTTCGGCTACGGCATCGCCTTCCTAGGGGTTGGCTACTACAACCATATCAAGCTGCAGGCGCTCAAGGCCAAGGAGGCGCAGAAGAAGTCCGCGCAGGCCGATGAGGAGGCTGGCTCCCTGTTGCAGGAGCGCGATAGCCACAGTGATCGCAAGAGCGAGAACCAGGCATAGAGCTCCAGATCAGATCCGGGCATGCCCACATTGGTTGGTTCTAAAATCCATTTGTGTGATTTTTCTTTTTCAACTGCATGCACAATAGGCTTGTTATTTTTCCTGATTTGCCATGGTAGAGGAATAAAATTGGAGAAATGTATGATTCATTGGCAGTATGAAAATCGCGATGTACTTTGCCCACTTACGTTTAAGTAGTAAAATTGTAAAGATCAATGGGGATGATGCTTTTGCACAATTAAGTTGCTGTCCTTCTACTTTTTATGGTGTGGACTATCATATAGATCTACATGCTTTCTGTCAGAATAAGTAATGTTTTCATAGATAGAAACATGAAAGTACTCGAAACTGTGATCGTTTGCTCACTATGCATCTTCCTTATCCTAATTATGATGTGTGCTGGACAGGGAATCTGGTGCAAAGTGCAAAGACTATAGTTTGGTCTACAGTTGCTTTCAAGGAGGTGGATGCCGGTTCTGGTTTATCTTTTTAACTTTAGTTGGATCTGAGGAGCAAACCAAGGCAATTTGTTGATCTAGGAAATACTTGCATTTGAACCTGTTTCTGGAGGGTTAGAAGGAACACTTATATTACCCTGTTATTTATTTTTGCGTTTTTGTTCTGAAAGGCGGCCTTGCTTCCTCTCTCGCTCATTCCATATTTATTTGGTCGAGTAGCCTAGGTAAAAATGTACTGCACATTGGTATCATTTCGGTGGGTATCATCTGGTGGTTATCATCTATATATAATGAGCTTACTGTAAACTATATTCAATACTTGCCTCTTTTAGCTTTTAATATCGTGTGATTATGTGTCGGTTTGTTGCATCGGTGGGTGAATATTTGCCTTGCCAACTTTCACCTGATCAATTTGTCACTAGATGGGGTAACTAGGTGGTTGCTGAAGTTGCATTGTCATGTATTCAGGTATGAGAACCATGCATTCGATACAATCTAGGATTGCATTATTATCTTCAGAGTACTTAGCGTTATGTCATGGAATTGGGGACCCTTCCTTGGCATTAATTTGCTTGCTGAGAGGAAGCATTGTTGAGCATTTTATCAGTTAAATTGCCCCACCTACAGTTGAACAATTGAACTGTGTTGTTAGGTTTATGGTTGGTACCGGATCTGAAATAATTGTATGTTGTCTTCGTCCCTTAAATAAGCGGCTGTGGGGCTGTATGGTAATCTAACCCTGCTAGCAGAAATTAAGGTGTGATGGTAGGGTTTCCTGTCCTCATAAATGTAGCCTGAAACTCCTGGTGTTGGTCGCTTGCTTTTCTCTTTCTCTTTGGTGAAGTGTCTATGTTTAGCCATATTGATCTATGCTACTGATCACTCAAGTGGCAAACTGAAAGCGGCATAAATAGTTTATATCTTATAGTAGAAGGTTAATCTTAGCCATATTAAACCATGCTGATACAGCAAGTGGCAAACTGAAAGCGGCATAAATCATCTTATGCCTTCAGACCCTGGCGACTTGTTCTTGGTAGGATGTCTTTTGTCAAGGTACTGCTAGGATATGATCACGGAGATTTGCATAATTTTGTCTTCCTTGGGTAGCATTGTTTCCAAACCATGATGTGCATAATATAGTTTCTTGCTTACTTGGTTAGCATCGTTTTCAAAACTGATCAACTGCGTGTGGAAACAAAGCCACTATGAGGTGTACGTACTTCAACTGAACTGCATAATACTCGGTTGGCACCAGTTCCAGATTTCAGGTGTGTTGGTACACCACAATTTCGGGGAGTTGCGTTGTGGAACTGTGGGGCAGAGCAACACGATGTTGGTGCCTGCGTGATCTGAATGAATGCTGGGGCAAAGCAACTGGGTCCTAGGATTGCGTAGGAGCAAATCGCTCGCCGTGTTTGGTGCACGCCACGCCGCGAGACAGGTTGTTTATGTGCGACACCACGCAATCCTTGCTCCTTTTGCAATTATTTTAGCAGTAAAGCGCATGTAGGTACGAGCATTACGAGGACCATGCTCGAGGATAGTGCGTGGGCTGCCATATCCCTTCCAACGCAAGGCAAAGTGCAAACGGCAAACACAACATGTTCTTTGTGCCAAATTCAGTTTCCTGTCTTGTGCCTCTAGCATCGTATTTTTTAATCCAAAGGTCATCATTGTACACTCAAATAAACCGACGAAACCAGGGCATCGAAAAGCCGTTTTGGACATGTTCTTTTTGGTCATAAAAATTTGATTATACCTTCCATTACCATCAAGAAAGCTAGTAATGACCTTATGTCCAGAGGCATCATTAATAAGCATATCAGCTATGGTCATGGGATACTCATCTTTGGGTGTAGCTTTATTGAAATCTCTGAAATCAATGCACACCCTCAATTTGCCGGACCCTTTTTTCTCCACAGGCACAATATTAAAGATCCATTCAACATATCTGCAAGGTTTAATAAAATTAGCTTTAAACAAAAGACCGATCTTGCTATAAATATTACTGGTAATATAATATTGATCTTTTCACTTCAATCGATTTTATCCAGGGTTGTCTGTATGCAATTTTTATACAATTAATTTTTCTTTTGAACTTGTTAACCATGTTGCCTTCCATAGT
>NC_057796.1:409104867-409146999 GCF_018294505.1 Triticum aestivum
CTTTGTCTTCACCACTACAGTGGCAGGTTTGAATCTCTAAGTTCCTACTTGCTAGAATGTGAGTTATCCCATTGCTTGTGCACAATTTGCTGTTCTATATATGTAGCTTCACTTATAGCGCCTCTTAGGTTTCTTTGGAGAAATCTTTAGGCCAATAAAAATCAGTGGGATTATTCCCTTCTGGACATTATCACAAACAATGGAGACGAAATCGACCTAAAATTCTGTGCATTTAGTGAACTGACTATGTTGTTGAGTAATCTTGCAAGATCATCCAACATGCTTTGGGTCAGATTGATTAGCTATTTTTTATTTCTATTGCAATGTTTGTTTAGTCTGTTCAATATCTTCTGTAGTACTATAATGTACTTAGATGTGTTGTCTGAGAGTAACTTCTTGTTTGCACGCCGATGTTGATGCAATATCGGCAGAACTCACTCCCTGTCTGGGACAAAGGTAGTCTGGGAAAAAAAAATCCTTGTCTGCTCTCTAGATCGTTAGCATTGTAATTTCAATCACCCGCAAAAAAAAAAGCGTTGTGTCTCGATATTTTAGCCTGGTACCTATGCAATGCTATGTGCGGTAGTATAAACCTTCTACAGCTTCGTGCCTAGGTGAGGTATCTGCAGTAATTCCTGATTAGTAGTAGTTCTGAACAAATACTTGTACTGCCTTATTGTACTATGTCTATCCGGCGGGTAGTCTGCTTTGTACTACTGAACAGTGGCCTAGGCAGAGGATTGTAAACCAGGGTGGTCCAACTGTCACTTCTTTGCTTCCACAAATGCAACATGCTAACATAGTAGCAGTATATAATTTATCGAAATCGAACCGGCAATAATCAAGCAGTTCAGTTCTACGAAAAAAATGTCCAATTGAACAATTCTCAATGATAGTTAATCAGTTCAATTCTACAAGAAAAACGTTTATCAAATCAAATCCGCTCTCAGTTATGCTTTTTTCCGAACCATGGCTCTCAGTTATGCTTGTTGTAACCTTGATAGCAAAAGCGAAAGCGTGCTTTGAACGAGACGAAATAGCTAAAAAAAACATGCATGCTGGTAGTCACGGCCCGTGCTGTTACTGAGGCCGTTGTGCTCTATATGGCGCTCAGGGTATCAGGAGTTCAGGAGGACGCAGGAGTATTGTACGAGGAAACAGATGGAAATATCCAGTGCCCAGTGGATTGGTAGGTGGTTCTATATGACGCCGATTAGAGAAATAGCGCGCGTAGGAAGCCTTGGTGGGCCGCGGCCAAGCAAGCACCTATTTATGTTAATTTTGAAAACCTTGGTGCAAACCAAAAATATTCCCGAATTTACAAACATTTACCAATTTGAAAATATATTAGTGATTGACAAAAGAGGTCAGAATTTTCGGGCCAAAATCTTCTTAGTTTTGAAAGCTTTGGTGAAGAAAACAATATTAAAAATTTGAAAACAAAACCAGGAAATCATTTTTTCATGAATTTGGAAAACTATTCGCAAATTTAAAATATGTTCATGAATTTGGAAAAAAAATCTGCTTACCATTTTTTGAAAAGTTCATTCTTTATAAAAGGTCATGGATATCAAAACAGTTCATGAATTTTCAAAAAAACCTTGTGATCTAAATAAAAGTTCATGAAATTTAAAAAACTTTGTGAAATCATAAAAAAGGTTCATGAATTTGAAAGGGAGTTCATAATTAATTTGAAAAAGTTCATGGAATTTTAAAAAGTCAAAAAAATTTGGAAGCTTTGTTTAAAAAATGAAATGTAACAAACAAGAAAAGAAACGATAAACCATTGAAAAAACCGAATAAAAAACAGGGGAAAATTTATGAAAAATCGAGACTGGAAGCTTTACACAACCAATTGGGAGCTTGTGCAAATGGAAACATAATACACTCCTTAGATGTGCCAGCCCCAGCCTGTTACCAGAGAACGCTGGGGCGTGGATAGGGAAGCATGTACGTCTCGCTTGCCACAAAACCTATATGACGCCCTAAGCGCCGGTTATAGTTCATTGTGCAAACCGTCGCACCCCTCTACTCTGGCCGGCCCATTCATAGTTTTTCTCTGTTTTAAACTATGAAAAATGAAGCGCTAGACGTGATTTGAACTGGGTAACTCCAGGTTTTAGTACAAAATGGATAACAAAGTGGGACATCCGACCTCTTGTGCCTAGATTGCCCTTTTTTCCTTTTTGAAATGCAATGCTAAAAAACGCAGCGTTTCCTGTTGGGTTTTGATTTTTAGTTTTTTGTTTGTCCATAATCCTTTATTAGGTTTGTGCACTTTTTTTCAAACAGATGAACTTCTTTTAAATTTTGGAGAACTTTTTTCAAAATCAATGAATTTTTTTCAAACTCATGAAATGTTTCTGAAAATCGACGAACTATTTAAAAAAAATGAACTTATTTCAAATTCTTGATTTTTTTTTCGAAATTGATGAACTTCTTTCAAAATTGATGAACTTTTTTGACTTTTGTGAACCTTTTCAAAATTTTATGATTTTGTTTTTGCAAAATCGATGAACATTTTCAAATTTCTTTTTTTTTGAACTTTCGAAAAGTCAATGATCTAGTGTCAAAAACTATACGACCGACCAAGGCAGTAAAGAATCGACCAAGCGATTGTTTGTATTAATGGACAACTAGCACTTGAGATGCCGTATAGGAGGCCCCCTTGCTTGCTACGAGATGGTAGAAACACTCGGCAAAAGCGACCTTCCTAGTGGGCTAGCCTAGTAGCTCACGAGACGCACATTTTTTTGTTTTTGTTTTTTTTATACTTTTGATTACGGGTTGAAACACTCATAGATATATTCCAAAATAAATTTTAGTTAAATTTTTGAAAGAATTCATCACACATTTAAACAATATTCATGCAGTGCAAAATTGTTCATGCAATTATGTACCATTAAAAATATGCACGCATTTTAAAAATATATTTGTGAAAGTTGTAAAATATGTGTATAATATGTATGTTGTTTGTGAAAAATGTTTCATGTCATTCAAAAAGTGTCCGCGACATTTAAAAGACAGTTCACGCCTTTCAAAAATATATTACATTTTAAAATATATATTTATACAATATAAAAAGGTTCTCACATAATTAAAGAAAAATATTTCATATCATTCAACAAATATTGTGTCATTTTTTCAAATATTCACATGTTTCACAAATATGTTTATGGCGTCTTAAAAATGTTTAATCAATGTAGAAAAAGTGTTCAACATGTATATGAGAAATGTACAATGTGTATTAAAAAGTTTACATGTATTTGAGAAAAAGAAAAAGAAATTGAAAAAATAAAGCAGTTAAGGAAACATAGGGAAAAAATGGGACCTTCCCGAAACTGGTGGAAGGTTCCACAAACCAGTGCTCATAACCTTTCTAAAACCGCTTCATTGAACCGATTTGTGGAACCTTGAGATTTCGGACTGCACTTCGGTAGATCTCTGAATCCTCTCACTGCTCGTTGAGAGTGAACACGTTGCCTATATATCTTCCTCGATTGTGTGCAGCTTGGTGTTGTAAACTTGTAATTAAATCCGAATGGCATCTATGGCAGGCTTTCCTACTATATATTTGTAATTTTTAGTTGTATGGGTGTAGAAAGGTTTGTGTGTGTGAGTGAGAGAGAGAGAGAGAGAGAGATGGACTTCATCACATGTTTTTCCAAGTCCAAGAAGGGAAACGATGCTATCTTTGTGGTAGTTGACAAGTTTTCTAAAGTCGCTCACTTTCTTCCTATCAAAGAGTCTATCTCTGGAGCTCAGTTGGCATAGTTGTATACTGCTAGAGTGATGTTCTTGCACAGTATTCCTTTGGTGAAGTTGAAAGGGTGAATCAAATTCTCCCTTTGGTGAGGGTTTGTGTGATTTCCTTTGCTATGAAGTGGGAAGAGCCTCTTCTGCGTAGAGTTCTTACAACAACAGTTTCCAAGCTAGCCTCAGCAAGGCTTCGTTCGAAATTCTCTATGGCAGAAAGTGTCGCCGACCTCTTAAATGCTTTGAAATGGGAGAACATCAATTCTTTGGCCCTGATATGATGAACGAAGCGGAAGTGACTCATCAGATCATTCGTGAAAATCTCAAGGCTGCCCAGTCTCGTCAAAAGAGCTATTACGATAGTCATCACCGTGATATGGTCTATAAGATTGGCGATCAGGTGTATCTTTGTGTGTCTCATTGAAAGGCACACAACGTTTTGGTATCAAGGGGAAGCTTGCCCCTAGATACATGGGACCATTCAAGGTGATTGGTAGAAGAGGTGATCTTGCTTATCGATTGGAGATTCCGCCCAACTTCTCAAACGTGCACGATGTCTTTTGATACGTCACCAACTTATCTATAATTTTTTATTGTTCCATGCTGTTATATTATCATTCTTGGATGTTTTACAATTATTTTATAGCAATTTTATATCATTTTTTGGTACTAACCTATTGACATAGTGCCAAGTGCCAGTTGCTGTTTTTTTTGCATGGTTTTTACATCACAGGAAATCAATATCAAACGGAGTCCAAACACCGCGAAACTTTTTGTGGATTTTTTATGGACCAGAAGACCACCAATGGGCCAGAGTAGCACCTGGGGGGTGCCCCGAGGGGGCCACAACCCACCAGGGCGCGCTTGGGGGCCAGGCGCGCCCAGGTGGGTTGTGCCCACCTCTATGGCCTCCCGCACCCCCTCTTTGCCCTATAAATTCTCAAATATTCCAAAACCCTTTGGGGCTAACTTAGATCAGAAGTTCCGCCGCCGCAGGGCTCTGTAGCCACCGAAAACCAATCAAGACCCCGTTCCGGCACCCTGCCGGAGGGGGGAATCATCTCCGGTGGCCATCTTCATCATCCCGGCGGCCACCATGATGAGGAGGGAGTAGTCCACCCTCGGGGCTGAGGGTTTGTACCAGTAGCTATGTGTTTAATCTCTCTCTCTCATGTTCTTGAGATGTCACGATCTTGATGTATCGCGGGGTTTGTTAATATAGTCGGATCATATGGTGTTTTCCCCTCTCTATCTTGTTGTGATGAATTGAGTTTTCCCTTTGATATTTCGTTGTTATCGGATTGAATACTTTTATGGATTTGAGAACACTTGATATATGTCTTGCAATTGAATACTCGTGGTGTGTGACGCCCCCGATTCAATCGTACAGTAATCATACACGCAAATGTGTACGATCCAGATCAAGGACTCACGGGAAGATATCACAACACAACTCTAGACACAAAATAAAATAATACAAGCTTTATATTACAAGCCATGGGCCTCGAGGGCTCGAATACATAAGCTCGAAAACACAAGAGTCAGCGGAAGCAACAATATCTGAGTACAGACATGAGTTAAACAAGTTTTCCTTAAGAAGGCTAGCACAAAAGTAGCAACGATCGAAAAGGCAAGGCCTCCTGCCTGGGAGCCTCCTAACTACTCCTGGTCGTCGGCGGCCTCCACGTAGTAGTAGGCACCCTCAGTGTAGTAGTAGTTGTCGTCGAAGGTGGCATCTGGATCCTGGGCTCCACCATCTGGTTGTGACATCCAAGAAGAATGGAAAAGGGGGAGCAAGAAGAATGGAAAAGGGGGAGCAAAGCAACCGTGAGTACTCATCCAAAGTACTCGCAAGCAAGGATCTACACTACATATGCATCAGTGTCAATGAAAAGGGTAGTACATGTGGACTGAACTGCAGAATGCCAGAAGAGAAGGGGAAAGCCTAGCCTATCGAAGACTAGCATCTTCTGGAAACCACCATCTTGCAGCAACAGGAGGGAGTAGAGTAGCATAAAGTAAAGTAGTAGAAGTGTTATCAACCTCGGCCAGAGATCCTTTCTCGACTCCCTGCGAGAAAGCAATCCCAGAGCCATACTATCCATTTCTCATCACAATCCAATTCTCATCACAAGTATCCAGTTCTAGTTGTATCGATCGGGATACAACTCCAAGTGTCCGTTACCGTAGGACAGGCTATCGATAGATGTTTTCTTCCCTGCAGGGGTGCACCAACTTACCCACCACGCTCGATTAACTCCGGCCGGACACACTTTCCTGGGTCATGCCCGGCCTCGGCCAAACAATACGCCGCAACCCGACCTAGGCTTAATAGAGAGGTCAGCACGCCAGACTAAACCTATGCTCCCAGGGGTGATGGGCCATCACCCCGGGAACTCCTGCACGTCGCGTACGCGGCCGGTGAGCAGACCTAGCTACCTCCTTCAAAAAGGCAGGTGCTTACGCAGTCCAACCCGGCGCGCGCCGCTCAGTCGCTGACGTCTATTAAGCTTCGGCTGATGTATACGACGCGGAACGCCCATACTATGCCCACGTGATGGTTAGTGCTATCAGGCCAGAGGCCCCTCGGATCAAATATCCAAATCGTAGTGGATTAGGAGCACGCGGTAACAAGCAGAGACTCACGAAAGATGTGACCCGATTGCCCCGTCTCGAGGACTTGCGGCAAGGGCTAAGAATGCCCGGCCATGCCTCGTAAGTATCTCGCGGGCACCTTGCAGGTCAACCCGACTCCACATCACTCGCGGGTACCCCTCAGGGTCGACCCGCCTTTCCAAGAAAGAGCTGTAAAGTCCAAGTATCCGTGTGTCCAAACATCAAGGGGAAAACCCGAGGAATCACCCCCGGTGAATTCCACTCGATGTAATCATCAAGGTGAACGTAAGAGGAGCCACCCCCGAGGTTCACACTTGAGGGGTTGCACGACAAAGTCGTATCGGAAGTGGTTAAGGCGGAATCACCCCCGATGACCACGACCGAATAGCTACACTACAGGGTTAACATCAGAAGTGTTGTAGAGGTCTCACCCTCGGCACTTAATAGTAACTCAGTAGTGTCGAGCAACTAAGGGGAAAGTGATGTGCGGTGCCGGGGCCTGGTCTTCGATCCCGTTGATCGGGTCTTCAATGATGAATCAGGGGCAACAAGGACAAGGTGGGGGTCACTAATGGATCACTAACCAACCTATACTAAGCAGTTCAGGATAAGCAGGTAGGTAACAATGGGCAGGTTACAAAAGCAGGCTATGCATCAGAATAGGAGCAAACAATAACAGTAGCAAAATCTAATGCAAGCATGAGAGAATGGAATGGGAGATATCAGGATGATCAAAGGGGGGGGGGGGCTTGCCTGGTTGATCTGGCAAGGAGGGGTCGTCGGTGACGTAGTCGATCACAGCGGCAACATCGGTCTCGGGGTCTACCGGAGAGAAGAGGGGGGAAGAAACAGTAAATATAAAGAAAACATAGCACCACAAAGCATAACATGGCAATAAGATGTGCCGGGTGTGACCTAACGTATGGCTACACGATAAAGGTGGAGGGGGAATTAAACCGGGAATGTTTTCCCGGTTCCGGACCTGTGTCAGACAGATGACCGGAGGGGGAATGTTCCATGTTCAGATAGTTAGAGGCATCTGACAGGTAAACGGATCGCGTATCCGGATTCGTTGGATTTTTGTGAGCAACTTTCATATATAAAACTTTTTCATCCAAGTTACGGATTAATTTATGTGAATTTCCAAAGATTAAACATTTTTTGAAATTAATCTAATTCAGAAATAAAAGCGAAACGGCTAGGTGCACCCGGTGTAGTGCACCCAGCTATGCACTGAGGGGCTGATAGGTGGGATCAGTTGACCAGGTCAACTACCCAGTCAACATGTACAGTCAGCAGTCAACTATTGACTTTGACTGGTCAAACTGGTCAAGGGGACCCACTGGTTAGTGACAGTGACTATTAACAGCGGTTTTAGCTAATCTAAAAAGATTAATAGTGAGGTGGGGCCAGGCTGTCAGTGAGAGGGTTAGCAGGGGGATTAATTAGCGCTAAACGACGCAATGTGGGCAGTTGACGGCGGCTAACCGCCGGAGCTAACGAAGGACGGCGGCGACAACCATCCGGCCAACTCCGGCGTCGGCCGGACGCGTGGTTAGGGGCGTTCGAAAGCCCGCGGCAAGGAGAGCCAGTTGTTGCCCGCGGTTCGTGCCGGGGCGGCCGAAATCGACGGCGGCAAGCACGACCGCGGCGGCTGCAGAGAAGCGGCCTCGCGGGCAAGCGGCGGTGGCGGAGTTTGCGTGTGGGGATGGAAAGAAGCTGCAGGCGGTGGTGG
This sequence comes from Triticum aestivum, assembly GCF_018294505.1. Lineage (NCBI taxonomy): Eukaryota > Viridiplantae > Streptophyta > Magnoliopsida > Poales > Poaceae > Triticum > Triticum aestivum. Next base: position 409,112,975 of record NC_057796.1, read on the forward strand.
CAAGTGGGGGAGGCGCGGGCGGGGCGGCCGATCGCGCGGAGCGCGGCAGCGCAGCGGCGGTGCAGGAGACGAGCGGCGGCAACGCTAGGTAGCAGCGGCGGCGGCCAGCAGTAGGAGGAGGCGAGCAAGGCGGGCAAGCAGCAACAACAACAAGCAATGGCAGCACATAGCGACAACAGCAGTTAAGAGCAGCAGCAGTGGGCACTTGTGGCGAGCAACAACCAGTAGCAGCATATCAGCACAAGGAGAAGAGGCAGAACATCGGCAGCACGCACACACGTACGCGTACGCGGGAGCTCGGGCACGACGGTGACAGCGGCCTACGGCGTGCAAAACAAAGGGGGCAAAAGGGGATCCGAGGGAGGAGCTCACGGTGATTCTGTTGGCGTGCTCGGGGAGGTCAGGGAGGCGCCGAAGCAGACGCATCGACGGCGAGGTTGTGACGACCAGACGAAGAAGATGAAGACGATGTCGGCTCGAGGGCGTCTCGGCGTGAGCTGGTCCCCGGGACAGACAAATCTGGCCGCGGCGGACCTCCTGACGTGCTCCCGCACGTCGGAGACGTCGGTGGCCGCGACAATGACCATGTGGCAGCGGTGATCGCGGTTTCTTCTAGCTCAAAATTCGAGCAGTAGAGGAAGGGGGCGAAGGGGGAACAAGGGGGGAATGAAAGAGCTCGATCTAGGGTTTTCAGGGGACGCACTTATAGGCCGAGGGGTGGCACTATCGCGTGCGTGGTGGCCATCGAGCCGTGGTGGCCGTGGATGGCCTCCACGCCATGGCTTCTGTACAGATAGGAAGCAGATGGCTGGTTGGTGGGCTGGGTTGTGCACTGTAGCAATGGGCTACAAGTGCACAGTAGTAGATAGGCCTTTTCCTTTTTTTTCTGTTTTGCTTTTTTTCGAGTAGCTTTTGCATTTTCTTTTAGCCACAAATGACTTTGCAAAAATATGCCGCAGGCCAAAACAAATTCAAAGAAATATTGTGCACTGCCACAAAAAGTTTGGAATCTAATTGAAGCTGTTGGAATTTTGCATAAATGGAAAAGCAATTAATTTGCTGATTTGGCACTGTTTTAGATTTGCTATAGTCCATCTTGGCTTGGAGGTGATGTTGTATTCCTTAACAATTAAATGTTATGAAATTTTGGGTAAAAGATGAACTATTTGCAGCACCTGTTGTGCAACTCCATATTTCACTTGCAAATTGAATTTGATTTGAAAGTGGAAATTTCAAAGGATATTTGAATCAAAGGTGATCAAGCATTGTTTAGTAAAATGATTAGCTTAATCACAGAGGGTTACTGTAGCATGACACTGGGGGTGTTACAAATCTCCTCCACTACAAGAAATCTCGTCCCGAGATTTAAGGGGTGGAGTAAGGGGGAAAAGACTCGGGAAGGATGAAGCTCAACATAAGACAGGTACCTGGGGGTTCATCTCAGTGAACGTGGCATAGAGGCACCTCTCGAGTCGAAATTCAAGAAAGACGTCGAGAGCAAGGTAAGGAGGTGCAATAAGAAGCTTCAACCGGGTAGGCAATCGTTTGTTGCCTGAAACAAGGGGTGAAAGGGGTTCAGAGAAATGGTAATAAGTATTGCGTCTGATACCAGAATAGATCGCCTCTCGGAAGGCGGCCCGGGATTTTCATATGAAGCCAAGCGTGAGAAATAACCTTAGAAACAAGGGTGTACAAGAGAGTCAGGTTTCGATCTTGTGGAACTGTGGGTTATGGGCCCACCATGTGGGTTAAATGCAGGAAGGCGCTACCATCTTGAACGGTCATGATAGCAAGGCAGGTCAGAGGATAGCCTTTCAGTTATGTTCGCAACAAAGTTTGGTACCAAGGGCATGGGACGAATATAACCATTTTCCTGCTCATAAGACGAGGCGGACCAATAGGCAAAGTTCTCGTCCATCGGTGGTTACCGGAATGTCATCAACAATAGTAACAGGGTCTTACTGACAGAGTTGTACACCGAGGTGCTTACTTAAGCAGGGATTTATCGCTGCTCAGACAAGTTAGATTATAAGAAAGGTGAAACAAAACAAGGGAAAGGAAAATGTGATTATTATGATAATCAGACCAATGGAAAGGAAAGGTGCTTATACCCAAGTATTAGAGTATAACTTTCCCAAGGAAAGGCAGGGCATGATAGGGCTCCAAGTATTAAACCATTTAGACAAATGGGCAAGGAATTTATGAGGTTTACCCATACAACGGTGTTTGGATAATTGATCAAGAACAGTTAGCACTGCGCTCCCAATGTTCTGGTTGATGATCGGAGTACCACACACATGCTTCGGGATAGTGTTGACATGGTCATCAGGGAAAGGTCAGACTTCGGATACACAAAGGATCCATCGGGAATTTTTAGAACATCTCATGCAATTTTTATCAGGAAAAGGATGAGGATGTGGCCGATGGGTTCAGCTGCAATCCATCGGCATGTCATAAGGATGTATTTCCAAAATTATATGAACACGTTTGTGTTGGGGCGAAGGCATAAATGTTGTCTATGATAACACAAATCATCGAGGGGCAAGCATGGTATTTCTCATCATGAAGTATTGATATCCTGGAAGATTTCAGAATGTTGATGATGATCACCACAATTGTGGAGAGATTTCATGAAGATGTAATCAATCGGCGATGACATCAAGTCAAAGGAATGATGAAGCAAAAGGTTATTGGAACCACGGGTATGGCACAAACTCGAAATCAAGCTTGTTGTTCAAGGCGAAAAGATATGACGAGGAAAATCGACGTAGGCTTAGCTCATCGTCGGAAATTGTGCTCCAGGAAGAAGGACCAGGTAGCACAGTTAAAATTTAGCACGATAATGATATTGCCGATCGGGCTAGGAATGACTTGAAGGACTATTAAACTCATAAGCAACAAAAATTACTTAGTTACTGAATCGGAGTGTGGAATCGATTCACTTATCAGCGTTCTGGAGTGACTAACAACTCAAAACCTCGGGAAATCTGAAATCGATGAGAAGCAATACCAGATGAAGACTCGTAGGAAGCAACACGATTCTTTGTTATTCTCGAGATACCGGAGGGTAATACTCGATGGAAGATCAAAATAGAGGTTACGAAGATGCATTTATCTACAGAAGACAAGTGCTTTAACTTGTCCGAGAAGTGGAATCAAAGGGGAACAATCATGGTCAGGACCACGGTTGCAAAGGATCAAATCCTAGATACAAGATGATCTTATACCAAGGGGATAATTAATTTTAAGAGAAGCTTCCATGATAAGATCTACATCGTGTCCATGGGCATGAACACAAAGTTCAAGGTCGACTCCCACTGTTTTCAATGCATATCATTCCATTTACTTCTCGCTTTCGATGAAGTTGTAGTGTTGAAATGTTATCTGGCAAAACACCAGAAGAGTAAGACTCGTTAAAAACTCTCGGGTTCAAACGGATTAGGGGAGGCATAGGTTCAACCCATAGGGGCATCTTAGGAACCTATTCCACAAACCTCAGAAGTAAACAACACAAGCTCGAAAGTAGAGCATGGTTGAAAAAAGGAGAGGATACAATTTACCAAAGGCTTTATGTATCCGAGGAAAGGCTCACAAGGTTATTGCATATGAAGGATGTTGTCGGATAAAATCCAGCAAGGGGTCTAGCGGTCCACAACGGAGCAGATGTGAGTATCAATACTCAACCAGATGAAGAAGAATGCAAAGGCATCGGATTATAGAAACATCTGAATAATTTGATGCTTAAAATGCAAAGAAATTATGATTTCCAGATCGGTGTATCAGGATCAGATGCTCTGATTAAAAGATGAGTAAGTTGAATAGACTTAGAGGCTCAAATCTGGATCGGGCAAGAACCGGCTCATATCTGGAAGGATGTCTGAGCCGGAAAGAGAATTTCCAAGGATTAATTGATGATTGCGAGTATTCGCACACACGCTGAATCCATAGGAACAGAATGACAATCACAAAGAATTTTAAAGAATATTGCTAGACATATGGAATTAATCCTAATGAAGTAGGCAAGGAGAATCAAGAGCAATAGGCTGCAGAGGATTTTGAAAGATCAGATAGCATTTTCAGGTATTTTGGAAAGCATAAGAACAACTGAGGACGAACAAACCCCGGTTAAGTGAATTATCCGCAGTGCGAAAAGAAGCTGCAAAGCAGAAGGCACAAAGGATGCTCGGAACAACGGAGAGTACTAGGGGTAACTTCTAACAACAAGAGCAACTGGGGATGAAGGTACAAACAGCAATGATGTTATCCATGGGGACTTATCGGTGGTCAGGAACTGCAAAGCAGTGGGCACAGGGTCTCGGGAAACACCGAGGAGTATCCACAGAATCTTCTGGCGAAGCAAGCGATCATTAGTAATGTTGGGGCTCTCCGGGAGGAAGTGGGTATGAGAACCTAATGTCAGAATTAGTAAAATGTTTAACCCGGATGGAAGAGAGATTAGAGTCCCAGATTATAGATGAGGAGTAAAAGATCCTAATACCACCCAATGGCGACGTGGGCCCGTAAGACACACAGCCATGTTAGTAAAAGTTTTTGTAGTGACTAGACTCGACTTCGGCCAAGGAGTTGGAAAGGGGGCTACCTACAGGCAGTCGGCTCTGATACCAACTTGTGACGCCCCCGATTCAATCGTACACTAATCATACACACAAATGTGTATGATCAAGATCAAGAACTCACGGGAAGATATCACAACACAACTCTAGACACAAAATAAAATAATACAAGCTTTATATTACAAGCCATGGGCCTCGAGGGCTCGAATACATAAGCTCGAAAACACAAGAGTCAGCGGAAGCAACAATATCTGAGTACAGACATGAGTTAAACAAGTTTGCCTTAAGAAGGCTAGCACAAAAGTAGCAATGATCGAAAAGGCAAGGCCTCCTACCTGGGAGCCTCCTAACTACTCCTGGTCGTCGGCGGCCTCCGCGTAGTAGTAGGCACCCTCAGTGTAGTAGCAGTCGTCGTCGAAGGTGGTGTCTGGATCCTGGGCTCCACCATCTGGTTGCGACATCCGAGAAGAATGGAAAAGGGGGAAAAGGGGGAGCAAAGCAACCGTGAGTACTCATCCAAAGTACTCGCAAGCAAGGATCTACACTACATATGGATCGGTGTCAATGAAAAGGGTAGTATATGTGGACTGAACTGCAGAATGCCAGAAGAGAAGGGGAAAGCCTAGCCTATCGAAGACTAGCATCTTCTGGAAACCACCATCTTGCAGCAACAGGAGGGAGTAGAGTAGCATAAAGTAAAGTAGTAGAAGTGTTATCAACCTCGGCCAGAGATCCTTTCTCGACTCCCTGCGAGAAAGCAATCCCAGAGCCATACTATCCATTTCTCATCACAATCCAATTCTCATCACAAGTATCCAGTTCTAGTTGTATCGATCGGGATACAACTCCAAGTGTCCGTTACCGTAGGATAGGCTATCGATAGATGTTTTCTTCCCTGCAGGGGTGCACCAACTTACCCACCACGCTCGATTAACTCCGGCCGGACACACTTTCCTGGGTCATGCCCGGCCTCGACCAAACAATACGCCGCAACCCGACCTAGGCTTAATAGAGAGGTCAGCACGCCAGACTAAACCTATGCTCCCAGGAGTCATGGGCCATCGCCCCGGGAACTCCTGCATGTTGCGTACGCGGCCGGTGAGCAGACCTAGCTACCTCCTTCAAAAAGGCAGGTGCTTACGCAGTCCAACCCGGCGCGCGCTGCTCAGTCGCTGACGTCTATTAAGCTTCAGCCGATGTATACGACGCAGAACGCCCATACTATGCCCACATGATGGTTAGTGCTATCAGGCCAGAGGCCCCTCGGATCAAATATCCAAATCGTAGTGGATTAGGAGCACGCGGTAACAAGCAGAGACTCACGAAAGATGTGACCCCGTTGCCCCGTCTCGAGGACTTGCGGCAAGGGCTAAGAATGCCCGGCCACGCCTCGTAAGTATCTCGCGTACACCTTCCAGATCAACCCGACTCCACATCACTCGCGGGTACCCCTTAGGGCCGACCCACCTTTCCAAGAAACAACTGTAAAGTCCAAGTATCCGTGTGTCCAAACATCAAGGGGAAAACCCGAGGAATCACCCCCGGTGAATTCCACTCGATGTAATCATCAAGGTGAACGTAAGAGGAACCACCCTCGAGGTTCACACTTGAGGGGTTGCACGACAAAGTCGTATCGGAAGTGGTTAAGGCGGAATCACCCCCGATGACCACGACCGAATAGCTACACCACAGGGTTAACATCAGAAGTGCTGTAGAGGTCTCACCCTCGGCACTTGATAGTAACTCAGTAGTGTCGAGCAACTAAGGGGAATGTGATGTGCGGTGCCGGGGCCTGGTCTTCGATCCCGTTGATCAGGTCTTCAATGATGAAACAGGGGCAACAAGGACAAGGTGGGGGTCACTGATGGATCACTAACCAACCTACACTAAGCAGTTTAGGATAAGCAGGTAGGTAACAATGAGCGGGTTACAAAAGCAGGCTATGCATCAGAATAGGAGCAAACAATAACAGTAGCAAAATCTAATGCAAGCATGAGAGAATGGAATGGGCGATATCGGGATGATCAAAGGGGGGGCTCGCCTGGTTGCTCTGGCAAGGAGGGGTCGTCGGTGACATAGTCGATCACAGGGCAGCATCGGTCTCAGGGTCTACCGGAGAGAAGAGGGGGAAGAAACAGTAAATATAAAGCAAACATAGCACCACAAAGCATAACATGGCAATAAGATGTGCCGGGTGTGACCTAACGTATGGCTACACGATAAAGGTGAAGGGGGAATTCAACCGGGAATGTTTTCCCGGTTCCGGACCTGTGTCAGACAGATGACCGGAGGGGGAATGTTCCATGTTCAGATAGTTAGAGGCATCTAACAGGTAAACGGACCGCGCATCCGGATTAGTTGGATTTTTGTCAGCAACTTTCATATATAAAACCTTTTCATCCGAGTTACGGATTAATTTTTGTGAATTTCCAAAGATTTAAACATTTTTTTGAAATTAATCTAATTCAGAAATAAAAGCGAAACAGCTAGGTGCACCCGGTGTAGTGCACCCAGCTGTGCACTGAGGGGCTGATAGGTGGGATCAGTTGACCAGGTCAACTACCCAGTCAGCATGTATAGTCAGCAGTCAACTATTGACTTTGACTGGTCAAACTAGTCAAGGGGACCCACTGGTTAGTGACAGTGACTATTAACAGCGGTTTTAGCTAATCTAAAAAGATTAATAGTGAGGTGGGGCCAGGCTGTCAGTGAGAGGGTTAGTAGGGGATTAATTAGCGCTAAACGATGCAATGTGGGCAGTTGACGGCGGCTAACCGCCGGAGCTAACGAAGGACGGCGGCGACGACCATCCGGCCAACTCCGGCGTCGGCCGGACGCGTGGTTATGGGCGTTCGAAAGCCCGCGGCGAGGAGAGACGGTTGTTGCCCGCGGTTCGTGCCGGGGTGGCTGAAATCGACGGCGGCAAGCACGACCGCGACGGCTGCAGAGAAGCGGCCTCGCGGGCAAGCGGCGGTGGCGAAGTTCGTGTGTGGGGATGGAAAGAAGCTGTAGGCGGCGGTGGCAAGCGGTGGAGGCGCGGGCGGGGCGGCCAAGCGCGCGAAGCGCGGTAGCGCAGCGGCGCAGTAGGAGACGAGCGGCGGCAGCGCTAGGCAGCAGCGGCGGTGGCAGAAGCAGCAAGCAGCGGCGGCCAGCAGTAGCAGGAGGCGAGCAGAGCGGGCAAGCAGCAGCAACAGCAAGCAATGGAAGCACGTAGCGACAACAGCAGTTAAGAGCAGCAGCAGTGGGCACTTGTGGCGAGCAACAACCAGCAGCAGCATATCAGCACAAGGAGAAGAGGCAGAATAGCGGCAGCACGCACACACGTACGGGTACGCGGGAGCAAGGGCACGACGGTGACAGCGGCCTACGGTGTGTAAAACAAAGGGGGCAAAAGGGGATCCGAGGGAGGAGCTGACGGTGATTCTGTTGGCGTGCTCGGGGAGGTCAGGGAGGCGCCGAAGCAGACGCATCGACGATGAGGTTGTGACGACCAGACGAAGAAGATGAAGACGACGTCGGCTCGAGGGCGTCTCGGCGTGAGCTGGTCCCCGGGACAGACAAATCCGGCCGCGGCAGACCTCCTAACGTGCTCCCGCACGTCGGAGACGTCGGTGGCCGCGACAACGACCGTGTGGCAGCGGTGATCGCGATTTCTTCAAGCTCAAAATTCGAGCAGTAGAGGAAGGGGGCGAAGGGGGAACAAGTGGGGAATGAAAGATCTCGATCTAGGGTTTTCGGGGGACGCACTTATAGGCCGAGGGGTGGCACTATAGCGTGTGTAGCGGCCATCAAGCCGTGGTGGCCGTGGATGGCCTCCACGCCATGGCTTCTGTACAGAGAGGAAGGAGATGGCTGGTTGGTGGGCTGGGTGGTGCACTGTAGCAATGGGCTACAAGTGCACAGTAGTAGATAGGCCTTTTCCTTTTTTTTTCTGTTTTGCTTTTTTTCCAGTAGCTTTTGCATTTTCTTTTAGCCACAAATGACTTTGCAAAAATATGCCGCAGGCCAAAACAAATTCAAAGAAATATTGTGCACTGCCACAAAAAGTTTGGAATCTAATTGAAGCTGTTGGAATTTTGCATAAATGGAAAAGCAATTAATTTGCTGATTTGGCACTATTTTAGATTTGCTATAGTCCATCTTGGCTTGGAGATGATGTTGTATTCCTTAACAATTAAATGTTATGAACTTTTGGGTAAAAGATGAACTATTTGCAGCACCTGTTGTGCAACTCCATATTTCACTTGCAAATTGAATTTGATTTGAAAGTGGAAATTTCAAAGGATATTTGAATCAAAGGTGATCAAGCATTGTTTAGTAAAATGATTTGCTTAATCACAGAGGGTTACTGTAGCATGACACTGGGGGTGTTACATGGTGACAATGGGGTATCGTATTGATTCACTTGATATATGTTTTGGCACTCAACTCGCGGATTCCCGAGGTGACATTGGGGTAATCTATGCATAGGGGTTGATGCATGTTCTTGTCTTTGTTTCTCCGGTAGAAATCTTGGGGCACTCTTTGAAGTTCTTTGTGTTGGATTGAGTATTATGAATATGAATTTGCTTTGGTGTTATTTTAGTATGAACTCTAGGATAGATCGAATGGAAAGAATAGCTTTATGTTATTTTAGTACGAACTCTTGAATAGATCGAACGGAAAGAATAGCTTTGAGGTGGTTTCGTACCCTACAAACAATTTATTCTTATGTTATCTGCTAGATAGGAACTTTGGAGTGATTCTTCATCGCACGTTGAGGGATGGTTATGTGATCCAATTATATTAGCATTGTTGGGAGATTGCACTAGCGAAAGTACGGACCCTAGGCCTTGTTTTCAAGCATTGCAATACCGTTTTTGTGCCCGTTTACTATTTGCTACCTTTCTGTTTTTATTTATTCAGATTATAAAAATATATTTCTACCATCCATATTACACTTTTATCACCATCTCTTCGCCGAACTAGTGCACCTATACAATTTGCCATTGTATTGGGTGTGTTGGGGACACAAGAGATTTCTTGTATTTGGTTGCAGGGTCATTTGGGAGAGACTATCTTCATCCTACACCTCCCACGGATTGATAAACCTTAGGTCATCCACTTGAGGGAAAATTGCTACTGTCCTACAAAACTCTGCGCTTGGAGGCCCAACACGTGTCTACAAGAATAAAGTTGCATAGTAGACATCATCTTTCACGTCTCTCAGCTAAGGAACTGCTTCAAAGCATGGGAACATGCTGTTAATTATGAAGTTATGAATCTCCAAGAAGAACTGTCGTATCAAGAGCGTCCTATTTCTCAAAATTTTGTGAGGGGCTGTTGGATATCATGTTTAACCCTCACCCTCACGTAGTCACCTGGAGCGTTACCGTTCAAGCGCATGTCCATAATCTCCCCCGCAACTTTCAAAAGTTTCTCCATAATATCCTTTCGACAATATGCATCTGGCAACTTGTGGATTTGCAGCCATATTGGCAAATAGACAATGTTGACTTCCTCAACTCTACTAAATCCATCATATGGACACATTAATACAACCAAATTATGGAACATCTAAGGACCTTGCTGAAGGAAATATGCCCTAGCGGCAATAATTAAGTTTTTATTTATATTTCCTTATATCATGATAAATGTTTATTATTCATGCTAGAATTGTATTAACCGGAAACTTAGTACACGTGTGAATACATAGACAAACATAGTGTCACTAGTATGCCTCTACTTGACTAGCTCGTTAATTAAAGATGGTTAAGTTTCCTAACCATAGACATGAGTTGTCATTTGATTAATGGGATCACATCATTAGAGAATGATGTGATTGACAAGACCTACCCGTTTGCTTAGCACAATGATCGTTTAGTTTGTTGCTATTGCTTTCTTCATGACTTATACATGTTCCTATGACTATGAGATTATGCAACTCCTGAATACCGGAGGAACACTTAGTGTGCTATCAAACATCACAACGTAACTGGGTGATTATAAAGATGATCTATAGGTGTCTCCGATGGTGTTTGTTGAGTTGGCATAGATCGAGATTAGGATTTGTCACTCCGATTGTCGGAGAGGTATCTCTAGGCCCTCTCGGTAATGCACATCATAATAAGCCTTGCAAGCAATGTGATTAATAAATTAGTTGCGGGATTATGCATTACGGAACGAGTAAAGAGACTTGCTGGTAACAAGATTGAACTAGGTATTGAGATACCGACGATCGAATCTCGGGCAAGTAACATACCAATGACAAAGGGAACAACGTATGTTGTTATGCGGTTTGACCGATAAAGATCTTCGTAGAATATGTGGGAGCCAATATGAGCATCCAGGTTCCGCTATTGGTTATTGACCGGAGATGAGTCTCGGTCATGTCTACATAGTTCTCGAACCCGTAGGGTCCGCACGCTTAACGTTCGATGACGATCGGTATTACGAGTTTATGTGTTTTGATTTACCGAAGGTAGTTCGGAATCCCGGATGTGATCATGGACATGATGAGGAGTCTCGAAATGGTTGAGACATAAAGATTGATATATTGGACCATGTTATTCGGACATCGGATGAGTTCCGGGGGTCACCGGATAAATATCGGAGTGCCGGAGGGTTATCGGAAACCCCGAGGGAAGTAATGGGCCAACATGGGCCTTGTGTGAGAGAGAGAGGAGTGGGCCCTAGGGCTGGCCGCGCACCCCCCTTGAGGAGTCCGAATTGGACTAGGAGGGGGTGGCACCCCCCTCTCTTTCCCTCTCCCTCTCTCCCTCTCCTTCCTTCCCCCTCTCTTGCCTTGTTGGAAACCTACTAGGAATAGGATTCCTAGTATGAATCCTACTTGGGGCGCGCCCCATGAGGGCCGGCCGGCCTCCCCCTTGCTCCTTTATATACGGGGGCATGGGGGCACCCTAGGACACATTGACAGTTGTCTTAGCCGTGTGCGGTGCCCCCCTCCACAGATTTCCACCTCGGTCATATCGTTGTAGTGCTTAGGCGAAGCCCTGCGTCGGTAACTTCATCATCACCGTCACCACGCCGTCGTGCTGACGAAATTCCCCCTCGGCCTCAGCCGGATCAAGAGTACGAGGGACGTCACCGAGTTGAACGTGTGCAGATCGCGGAGGTGCCGTGGGTTCGGTACTTGATCGGTTGGATCGCAAAGACATTCGACTACATCAACCGCGTTACTTAATGCTTCCGCTTTCAGTCTACGATGGTACGTGGACACACTCTCCCCGCTCGTTGCTATCCATCTCCTAGATAGATCTTGCGTGATCGTCGGATTTTTTTTTTGAAATACTGCGTTCCCCAACAGTGGTATCAGAGCCAGGTCTATGCGTTGATGTTATATGCACGAGTAGAACACAAAGAGTTGTGGGCGATAATAGTCATACTGCTTACCAGCATGTCATACTTTGATTCAGCGGTATTGTTGGATGAAGCGGCTCAGACCGACATTACGCGTACGCTTATGCAAGACTGGTTCTACCGACGTGCTTCGCCACAAGTGGCTAGTGGGTGTTTGTTACTCCAACATTAGTTGAATCGAGTGTGACTACACCCGGTCCTTGTTCAAGGTTAAAACAGCACACTTGCCGAATAATCATTGTGGTTTTTGATGCGTAGGTAAGAACAGTTCTTGCTAAACCGGTAGCAACCACGTAAAATTTGCAACAACAAGTAGAGGACGTCTAACTTGTTTTTGCAGGGTATGTTGTGATGTGATATGGTCAAGACGTGATGTTATATAAATTGTTGTATGAGATGATCATGTTTTGTAACAGTTATCGGCAACTGGCAGGAGCCTTATGGTCGTCGCTTTATTGTATGAAATGCAATCGCCATGTAATTGCTTTACTTTATCACTAAGCGGTAGCGATAGTCGTGATAGCAATAGTTGGCGAGACGACAACGATGCTTCGGTGGAGATCAAGGTGTCAAGCCGGTGACGATGGTGATCATGACGGTGCTTTGGAGATGGAGATCAAAGGCACAAGATGATGATGGCCATATCATATCACTTATATTGATTGCATGTGATGTTTATCCTTTATGCATCTTATTTTGCTTAGTTCGGCGGTAGCATTATAAGATGATCTCACTAAATTTCAAGGTATAAGTTTTCTCCCTAAGTATGCACCGTTGCGACAGTTTGTCGTGCCGAGACACCACGTGATGATCGGGTGTGATAAGCTCTACGTTCACATACAACGGGTGCAAGCCAGTTTTGCACACGCAAAATACTCGGGTTAAACTTGACGAGCCTAGCATATGCAGGTATGGCCTCGAAACACTCAGACCGGAAGGTCGAGCGTGAATCATATAGTAGATATGATCAACATAGTGATGTTCACCATTGAAAAGTACTCCATCTCACGTGATGATCGGACATGGTTTGGTTGATTTGGATCACGTGATCACTTAGATGATTAGAGGGATGACTATCTAAGTGGGAGTTCTTAAGTAATATGATTAATTGAACTTTAATTTATCATGAACTTAGTACCTGATAGTATTTTGCATGTCTATGTTGTTGTAGATTAATGGCCCGTGCTACTGTTCCTTTGAATTTTAATGCGTTCCTAGAGAAAGCTAAGTTGAAATATGATGGTAGCAACTACACGGATTGGGTCCGTAACTTGAGGATTATCCTCATTGCTGCACAGAAGAATTATGTCCTGGAAGCACCGCTAGGTGTACCACCCGCGCCGGCAACTGCAGACATTGTGAATGCCTGGCAGTCGCGTGTTGATGACTACTCGGTAGTTCAGTGTGCCATGCTTTACGGCTTAGAACCGGGACTTCAACAACGTTTTGAACGTCATGGAGCATATGAGATGTTCCAGGAATTGAAGTTAACATTTCAAGCAAATGCCCGGATTGAGAGATATGAAGTCTCCAATAAGTTCTACAGCTGCAAGATGGAGGAGAATAGTTCTGTCAGTGAACATATACTCAGAATGTTTGGGTACCACAACTACTTGACTCAACTGGGAGTTAATCTTCCTGATGATAGTGTCATTGACAGAGTTCTTCAATCACTGCCACCAAGCTACAAAAGCTTCGTGATGAACTATAATATGCAAGGGATGGATAAGACAATTCCCGAGCTCTTCACGATGCTAAAGGCTGCGGAGGTAGAAATCAAGAAGGAGCATCAAGTGTTGATGGTCAACAAGACCACCAGTTTCAAGAAGAAGGGCAAAGGGAAGAAGGGGAACTTCAAGAAGAACGGCAAGCAAGTTGCTGCTCAAGTGAAGAAGCCCAAGTCAGGACCTAAGCCTGAGACTGAGTGCTTCTACTGCAAAGGGACTGGTCACTGGAAGCAGAACTGCCCCAAGTATTTGGCGGATAAGAAAGATGGCAAAGTCAAAGGTATATTTGATATACATGTTATTGATGTGCACTTAACTAATGCTCGCAGTAGCGCCTGGGTATTTGGTACTGGTTCAGTTGCTCATATTTGTAACTCGAATAGGGGCTACGGATTAAGCGAAGATTGGCTAAGGACGAGGTGACGATGCGCGTGGCAAATGGTTCCAATGTCGATGTGATCGCCGTCGGCACGCTACCTCTACATCTACCTTCGGAATTAGTTTTAGACCTGAATAATTGTTATTTGGTGCCAGCGTTAAGCATGAACATTATATCTGGATCTTGTTTGATGCGAGACGGTTATTCATTTAAATCAGAGAATAATGGTTGTTCTATTTATATGAGTAATACCTTTTATGGTCATGCACCCTTGAAGAGTGGTCTATTTTTGTTGAATCTCGATAGTAGTGATACACATATTCATAATGTTGAAGCCAAAAGATGCAGAGTTGATAATGACAGTGCAACTTATTTATGGCACTGCCGTTTGGGTCATATTGGTGTAAAGCGCATGAAGAAACTCCATGCTGATGGACTTTTGGAATCACTTGGCACTTGCGAACCATGCCTCATGGGCAAGATGACTAAAACTCCGTTCTCCGGAACAATGGAGCGAGCAACAGATTTATTGGAAACAATACATACTGATGTATGCGGTCCGATGAATATTGAGTCCAGCAGCGGGTATCGTTATTTTCTGACCTTCATAGATGATTTAAGCAGATATTGGTATATCTACTTGATGAAACATAAGTCTGAAACATTTGAAAAGTTCAAAGAATTTCATAGTGAAGCGGAAAATCATCGTAATAAGAAAAATAAAGTTTCTGCGATCTGATAGTGGAGGAGAATATTTGAGTTACGAGTTTGGTCTTCATTTGATACAATGCGGAATAGTTTCACAACTCACGCCACCCGGAACACCATAACGTAATGGTGTGTCCGAACGTCGTAACCGCACTTTATTAGATATGGTGCGATCTATGATGTCTCTTACTGATTTACCGCTATCGTTTTGGGGTTATGCTTTAGAGACGGCTGCATTCACATTAAATAGGGCACCATCTAAATCCGTTGATATGACACCTTATGAACTGTGGTTTGGCAAGAAACCCAAGTTGTCATTTCTTAAAGTTTGGGGTTGCGATGCTTATGTGAAAAAACTTCAACCTGATAAGCTCGAACCCAAATTGGAGAAATGTTTCTTCATAGGATACCCAAAGGAGACTGTTGGGTCCACCTTCTATCACAGATCCGAAGGCAAGATATTCGTTGCTAAGAATGGATCCTTTCTAGAGAAGGAGTTTCTCTCAAATGAAGTGAGTGGGAGGAAAGTAGAACTTGATGAGGTAACTGTACCTGCTCCCTTATTGGAAAGTAGTTCATCACAGAAATCAGTTCCTGTGACTCCTACACTAATTAGTGAGGAAGCTAATGATGATGATCATGTAACTTCAGATCAAGTTACTACTGAACCTCGTAGGTTAACCAGAGTAAGATCCGCACCAGATTGGTACTGTAATCCTGTTCTGGAGGTCATGTTACTTGACCATGATGAACCTACGAACTACAAGGAAGCGATGATGAGCCCAGATTCCGCAAAATGGCTTGAGGCCATGAAATCTGAGATGGGATCCATGTATGAGAACAAAGTGTGGACTTTGGTTGACTTGCCCGATGATCGGCAAGCCATAGAGAATTACTGTCGACAAAGCTCGACTTGTTGCAAAAGGTTTTCGACAAGTTCAAGGAGTTTACTACGATGATACCTTCTCACCCGTAGCGATGCTTAAGTCCGTCCGAATCATGTTAGCACATTGCCGCATTTTATGATTATGAAATTTGGCAAATGGATGTAATAACTGCATTCCTGAATGGATTTCTGGAAGAAGGGTTGTATATGATGCAAACAGAAGGTTTTATCGATCCAAAGGATGCTAACAAAGTGTGCAAGCTCCATCGATCCATTTCTGGACTGGTGCAAATATCTCGGAGTTGGAATAAACGTTTTGATAGTGTGATCAAAGCATATGGTTTTATACAGACTTTTGGAGAAGCCTGTATTTACAAGAAAGTGAGTGGGAGCTCTGTAGCATTTCTAATATTAGATGTGGATGACATATTGTTGATTGGAAATGATATAGAATTTCTGGATAGCATAAAAGGATACTTGAACAAGAGTTTTTCAATGAAAGACCTCGGTGAAGCTGCTTACAAATTAGGCATCAAGATCTATAGAGATAGATCAAGACGCTTAATTGGACTCACAAAGCACATACCTTGATAAAGTTTTGAAGAATTTCAAAATGGATCAAGCAAAGAAAGAGTTCTTGCCTGTGTTACAAGGTGTGAAGTTGAGTTAGACTCAATGCCCGACCACTGCAGAAGATAGAGAGAAAATGAAAGTCATTCCCTATGCTTCAGCCATAGGTTCTATCATGTATGCAATGCTGTGTACCAGACCTGATGTGTGCCTTGCTATTAGTTTAGCACGGAGGTTGTGACGCCCGAATAATTATACAACAGTAAACCTACGCTAGTGATGACACGTCACCTCTCTTAGTGTTGATAATCTCGCGTTAGTTCAAAACCGGATCAAAATTCAAAGTTCTAAATCAAGCAAACAATAAAAGTTTTCAAATACTAAAACTAAAATGTTCAATAAATAGTAGATAAATGAGAGGCTATGATAAAATAGTAAAGAACATTATTGAAATTTGATAGGTGACTTAAACATCCTCAAACAGTGGCTGAAGACATTAATTAATAACCTTTTTATTAATACAAAATAAATATGAAATGATATTTACCCCAAACTAGTTTTTGGTGGTAAGGCATATTGTGCTGTGATTTGTGGGCCAGCTATCATATTTTACAAAACTCACTTGGTGCCCAGACAATTAGCCAAAACAGAAAAGGAAAAATAAGACAAACTAAAACAAAAAGAAAAGAAAATGACCCCCTGGACCAGACGGCCCAGCTCGCAGCCAGGCCGGCCCACCTGGCCCTTTCGCCGAACCGGCCCGTCCCCCCCCCCTCGGTCGCTCTCTCCCCTTCCCTGTTCCCCCGACCAGGGTCGGAACAGGCGCGCGTCCCCGCCGGACCCTCCTCGCCGGCGTCGAGGAGGGGATAAGATCGCCAGCGCCCCCGCCTCCCCTGACCCCTCCCCTCGACGCCTCGGCCTCCTCCCCACCTACCTCCACCAACTCCCCTCTGCCTCTCGGTCGCTCTCTCTCTCTCTCTGGCCCTCCCCTCGCCCGAGCGAGATGGCCGCCGAAGCCTCGTAGGCGTGGCCCCGACCACCGTTCGTCGGGCCGCCGATGTCCCCGAGCTCCCTCCACGTCGTCCTCGTCGACCCCGCGCTTCAGGACGAGCTGGGGTGCCCTGTAGCGGCCGGGTCGAGCTTTTCCCCAACCTCGGTCGCCGCCGCCCGCCGCGATTCATCCCGCCTCCCCTCTGCGCTCCCGTTCACTCGAGGGCCTCCGTGTGCCGTGCCGTAAGCCTCCACCCCCTCCTCCTTCCTCTAGTTCCTCCTCATACGCCGTAGAAGGCTCGCGGTGCCGCCGTCGCCATTGCCGCATGCGGCCTCGTCCGCGAGCTCGTTGCGCTCACCCCCGTCCATCTCCGAGCCAAGCGGTGGCCTCCGTAGAGTTGCCGGAGGTCCGTAGAGCCCGCTAGCGTCGTTTGTTAGCTAGAACGCAACCCGTAGCGTGGTTTTCGGAGATGCCCGTAGTCCGGCGCCGCCCGCGGTCGTCGTTGAGCTCCACTCCGGCCACCCCCGCTCCTGGGATCACTCTAGATCGACGCGGGATGGTCTACTCGTTCGAACGCCACCGAAAACGCGCGGAATGGTGCCCTGTGCTGGAAATCCGAGCAACTCCGGCGAACTCCGCCGCTGGAATGGTTGCCAGCGTGTCTCCGGCGCCGCCCGCCGACGTGGCCCTCCGGGCCCCACCTCACAGCCACTAAACACGGGCCCCAGGGCCCCCCTTGACTTGTTGACCGTGGTCAACGTGCTGACTGGGCAGGCCCCAGCCACTGACGTGCGGGCCCCACCACTTAAAATAACTAATTAAAATGATTTTATAATTAAAAGTAATTAGTTTAACTAATTAGTCACTGACATGTGGGACCCAGCTCCTAATTAACCACGTTTAATTAAAATAACCCACTGTTAGCCCTCTCTCTATGACATGTAGGACCCACTGGTCAGTTTGACCTGGTCAGCGAGTCTGTTGACTGCTGACGTCATCAGCACGTCATGCTGACGTCATTTTATTTTTTCTGTTAATTAAATAATTCCAGAAATTCAAATAAACTTTGAAAATTCATATCTTTTAAACCGTAACTCGGATGAAAATGTTTTCTATATGAAAGTTGCTCAGAACGACGAGACGAATCCGAATACGCAGTCCGTTCATCCACCACACCTCCCTAACCTATCGAACTAGCAACTTTCCCCCTCCGGTCCGTCTGTCCGAAAACGCGAAACATCGGGAATACCTCCCGGATGTTCCCCCCTTCACCGGTACCACCTACTGTCGCGTTAGGACACCCCTAGCACCGCTCATTGTCATGTCACGCATCGTCATGCTTATGTTTGCATTGTATTTACTGTTTCTTCCCCCTCTTCTCTCCGGTAGACTACGAGACCGACACTGCTGCTGCCCAGTTCGACTACGGAGTCGACGACCCCTCCTACTTGCCAGAGCAACCAGGCAAGCCCCCCCCCTTGATCACCAGATATCGCCTACTCTACTCTCTACTACTTGCATTAGAGTAGTGTAGCATGTTACTGCTTTCGATTAATCCTATTCTGTTGCATAGCCTGTCATTGTTGCTACAGTTGTTCCCCTTACCTGCTATCCTACTGCTTAGTCTAGGATGCTAGATTTCCATCAGTGGCCCTACATTCTTGGCCGTCTGCTGTGCTATACTATCGGGCCGTGATCACCTGGGCGGTGATCACGGGTATATACTATATACATTATATACATGACACATGTGGTGACTAAAGTCGGGTCGGCTCGAGGAGTACCCGCAGGTGATTCTGATGAGGGGGCTGAAAGGACAGGTGGCTCCACCCCGGTAGAGGTGGGCCTGGGTTCCTGACGGCCCCCGACTGTTACTTTGTGGCGAAGCGACAGGGCAGGTTGAGACCACCCAGGAGAGAGGTGGGCCTGGCCCTGGTCGGCGTTCGCGGATAAACAACACGCTTAACGAGTTCTGGGTATTTGATCTGAGTCTGGCCATTTGGTCTATACGCACTAACCATCTACGTGGGAGTAGTTATGGGTATCCCGACGTCGTGGTATCAGCCGAAGCTCTTTTGACGTCAGCGACTGAGTAGCGCGCGCCGGATTGGACTGGAACGCCACTAGGCTAGGTCTGCTTCCGGCCGCGTACGCAACGTGCAGGTGTGCATAGGGCGATGGGCCCAGACCCCTGCGCGCATAGGGTTAGACCGGCGTGCTGGCCTCTCTGTTGAGCCTAGGTGGGGCTGCGACGTGTTGATCTTACGAGGCCGGGCATGACCCAGAAAAGTGTGTCCGGCCAAATGGGATCGAGCGTGTTGGGTTATGTGGTGCACCCCTGCAGGGAAGTTTATCTATTCGAATAGCCGTGTCCCTCGGTAAAAGGACGACCCGGAGTTGTACCTTGAGCTTATGACAACTAGAACTGGATACTGAATAAAATACACCCTTCCAAGTGCCAGATACAACCCGGTGATCGCTCTCTAACAGGGCGACGAGGAGGGGATTGCCGGGTAGGATTATGCTATGCGATGCTACTTGGAGGACTTCAATCTACTCTCTTCTATATGCTGCAAGATGGAGATGTCCAGAAGCGTAGTCTTCGACAGGACTAGCTACCCCCCTCTTATTCTGGCATTCTGCAGTTCAGTCCACTGTTATGCCCCTTTACACATATTCCCATGCATATGTAGTGTAGCTCCTTGCTTGCGAGTACTTTGGATGAGTACTCACGGTTGCTTTTCTCCCTCTTTTCCCCTTTCTATACCGGATTGTCGCAACCAGATGCTGCAGTCCAGGAGCTAGAGATCCCGAGGATGATTCTACAAGGAGTTCGGCTTCGAGGAGTAGTTAGGAGGTCCCAGGCAGGAGGCCTTGCCTTTTCGATCGTGGCTACTTTTGTGCTAGCCTTCTTAAGGCAAACTTGTTTAACTTATGTCTGTACTCAGATATTGTTGCTTCCGCTGACTCGTCTATGATCGAGCACTTTTATTCGAGCCCTCGAGGCCCCTGGCTTGTATTATAATGCTTGTATGACTTATTTATGTTTTAGAGTTGTGTTGTGATATCTTCCCGTGAGTCCCTGATCTTGGTCGTACACATTTGCGTGCATGATTAGTGTACGGTCAAATCGGGGGCGTCACAGAGGTACCAAAGTAATCCAGGAGTGGATCACTGGACAGCGGTCAAGAACATCCTGAAATACCTGAAAAGGACCAAGGATATGTTTCTCGTTTATGGAGGTGACAAAGAGCTTGTCGTAAATGGTTACGTCGATGCAAGCTTTGACACTGATCCGGATGACTCTAAGTAACAAACCAGATACGTATTTATATTGAATGGTGGAGCTGTTAGTTGGTGCAGTTCTAAGCAAAGCATCGTGGCGGGATCTACATGTGAACCGGAGTACATAGCTGCTTCAGAAGTAGTAAATGAATGAGTCTGGATGAAGGAGTTCATATCTGATCTAGGTGTCATACCTAGTGCATCGGGTCCAATGAAAATCTTTTGTGACAATACTGGTGCAATTGCCTAGGCAAAGGAATCCAGATTTCACAAGAGAACCAAGCACATCAAAAGACGCTTCAATTCCATCCGCGATCAAGTCAAGGAGGGAGGCACAGAGATTTGCAAGATACATACGGATCTGAATGTTGCAGACCCGTTGACTAAGCCTCTCTCACGAGCAAGACATGATCAGCACCAAGACTCCATGGGTGTTAGAATCATTACTATGTAATCTAGATTATTGACTCTAGTGCAAGTGGGAGACTGAAGGAAATATGCCCTAGAGGCAATAATAAAGTTGTTATTTATATTTCCTTTTATCATGATAAATGTTTATTATTCAATGTAGAATTCTATTAACCGGAAACTTAGTACATGTGTGAATACATAGACAAACAGAGTGTCCCTAGTATGCCTCCACTTTACTAGCTCGTTAATCAAAGATGGTTAAGTTTCCTAGCCATAGACATGTGTTGTCATTTGATCAATGAGATCACATCATTAGAGAATGATGTGATGGACAAGACCCATCCATTAGCTTAGCACAATGATCGTTTAGTTTGTTGCTATTGCTTTCTTCATGACTTATACATGTTCCTATGACTATGAGATCATGCAACTCCTGAATACCTGAGGAACACTTAGTGTGCAATAAAACATCACAACATAACTGGGTGATTATAAAGATGCTCTACAGGTGTCTCCGATGGTGTTTGTTGAGTTGGCATAAATTGAGATTAGGATTTGTCACTCCGATTGTCGGAGAGGTATCTCTGGTCCCTCTCGATAATGCACATCACTATAAGCCTTGCAAGCAATGTGACTAATGAGTTAGTTGCGGGATGATGCATTACGGAACGAGTAAAGGGACTTGCCGGTAATGATATTGAACTAGGTATTGAGATACCGACGATCGAATCTCGGGCAAGTAACATACTGATGAAAAAGGGAACAACGTATGTTGTTATGTGGTTTGACCGATAAAGATCTTCGTAGAATATGTGGGAGCCAATATGAGCATCCAGGTTCCGCTATTGGTTATTGACCGGAGATGAGTCGCAGTCATGTCTACATAGTTCTCGAACCCGTAGGGTCCGCACGCTTAAAGTTCGATGACGATCGGTATTATGAGTTTATGTGTTTTGATGTACTGAAGGTAGTTTGGAGTCCTGGATGTGATCATGGACATGACGAGGAGTCTTGAAATGGTCGAGATATAAAGATTGATATATTGGGCGATGTTATTCGGACACCGGATGAGTTCCGGGGGTCACTGGATAAATATCGGAGTGCCGGAGGGTTATCGGAAATCCCGGGGGAACTAATGGGCCAACATGGGCCTTGTGAGAGAGAGAGGAGAGGGCCCTAGGGCTGGCCGCGTGCCCCCCCTTGAGGAGTCCGAATTGGAGTAGGAGCGGGCGGCGCCCCCTCTCTTTCCCTCTCCCTCTCTCCCTCTCCTTCCTTCCCCCTCTCTTCCCTTGTTGGAAACCTACTAGGAATAGGATTCCTAGTAGGAATCCTAGTTGGGGCGCGCCCCATGAGGGCCGGTCGGCCTCCCCCTTGCTCCTTTATATACGGGGGCAGGGGGCACCCTAGGACACACAAGTTGACAGTTGTCTTAGCCGTGTGCGGTTCCCCCCTCCATAGATTTCCACCTTGGTCATATCGTTGTAGTGCTTAGGCAAAGCCCTGCATCGGTAACTTCATCATCACCATCACCATGCCGTCGTGCTGACGAAACTCTCCCTCGGCCTCAGCAGATCGCGGAGGTGCCGTGCGTTCGGTACTTGATCAGTTGGATCGCGAAGATGTTCGACTACATCAACCGCGTTACTTAACGCTTCCTCTTTCGGTCTATGAGGGTACGTGGACACACTCTCCCCGCTTGTTGCTATGCATCTCCTAGATAGATCTTGTGTGATCGTAGATTTTTTTTTGAAATACTGCATCCCCCAACACTTGCATCATCATGTGTTTCCAATCCCGAGGCAGGATGGCTGAACGATGAACATATTAGGTCCAACAGTCCGAAACCTCACACTTTGCGCCGGATTCCACGGCACTCTCATATTCCTGTAAAACGCAGATTGACGGAAAGTTTTCTCGGTGTGAAATCCTAGCTAGGGCAAGCCACCAAACGCTTTCATTGAGCACCAGATCATCTTCCTCAATCTCAACATCATCAAACTCTTCATCATTGAGATCCAACTGATCAAAAACATCTCCAAGATCGGACTTGGCAGCCGCCGCCACTCGTGGCAGAGTGAGCATCAGAGGGAGACGCCATCCAGTCGAGGTCAGGAGGCCGGCCGGGGCGGACGACAAGGATCCCAAACCAGGAGGCCGGGCGGAGATGGGTAGGACTCGAAGGCGAGCAGAATCACCTAGGAGAAGAGAAACCCTAGCCGCATGCGTAGGGGAAAAGTTATCTCTATAATATACTAATAGAGATTTGATTTTCGATCGAAAAAATTGGATTACGGCAAAAAATTTCTTTTGGGCAAATAATTTTGGCCCGTTCAAATTTTGTCCAAAAATTCAAATTACGGTTTTGCAATTTTTTTGGGAATTTTGCCGAAATTTTTGAAATGGTCGAAATTCATCCATGTCGGCCTTAGGCAAAAAATAAAAATGCAAACTTAAAATCATAACTATGTATACTAATATATACTCACTCCAACCCAACATAAGTGTCTCAACCTTGTACACTTATTTTGCGGTGGAGGGAGTACATTTCAATAACAGAATTCTTAAGAAATTTTGGCCGGGAAACTAGCGGTGTTACCCAAAAAGGCTTTCACCCCGCTTTATATATATAAAGCAATGATCATTAACAACCCGTACAAATGCACGCCACCACAACACACGCACACACCCAAGGCAGGATACATAGGAGCTGAGCGCAACTACACCATCCCTAGAACTAACGCCACCGCGAGGAGATGAAGCCGCATACGATGAACTGTGAGCTCCAAGGCGGCGCCTTCAGGAAGGTTACAACACCGGAGCACCACCACCACCCGATCCGAGGATCAGAGTTTTCCCCGGAGCAACACGAGGGCAATGAGAGCCGCGATGACGCCTTCAAGAAGGGAACGATCTTCGCCGCCGCCGGTCTGTCCGAAGATAGAACATGATTTCAGCCCGACCAACACTCAACGCCACCGAATGCCACCCGGCAGCACCAAGCCACGGGCTTTGCCCAAGAGCATCGCGCTACCACGACCAGGGCCGCCCCCCGGCATCCCAGACGTAGACACCACCTCGCCCGAGATCCGCCGCTACCCCAACCAAAGAGACAAGCGGAAAGGTCCCACCTTTCACACCCCTGGGCGACTGGCTTCCATCGACCCGTCCCGCGGCACCGGGCGCGAGACGAGGTCGGTCTGAAGGAAATATGCCCAAGAGGCAATAATAAAGTTGTTATTTTACATTTCCTTATATCATGATAAATGTTTATTATTCATGCTAGAATTGTATTAACCGGAAACTTGATACATGTGTGGATACATAGACAAAACACAGCGTCCCTAGTAAGCCTCTACTAGACTAGCTCGTTAATCAAAGATGGTTAAGTTTCCTAACCATAGACATGAAGGAAATATGCCCTATAGGCAATAATAAAGTTATTATTTATTTCCTTATTTCATGATAAATGTTTATTATTCATGCTAGGATTGTATTAACCGGAAACTTAGTACATGTGTGAATACATAGACAAAACCTAAGTGTCCCTAGTATGCCTCTACTTGACTAGCTTGTTTATCAAAGATGGTTATGTTTCCTAACCATAGACATGTGTTGTTGATGAACGGGATCACATCATTAGGAGAATGATGTGATGAACAAGACCCATTCGTTAGCTTAGCATTATGATCGTTACAGTTTCATTGCTACTGCTTTCTTCATGACTTATACATGTTCCTCAGACTATGAGATTATGCAACTCCCGAATACCGGAGGAACACTTTGTGTGCTATCAAACGTCACAACGTAAATGGGTGATTATAAAGATGCTCTACAGGTGTCTCCGAAGGTATTTGTTGGGTTGGCATAGATCGAGATTAGGATTTGTCACTCCGTGTTTCGGAGAGGTATCTCTGGGCCCTCTCGGTAATGCTCATCACTATAAGCCTTGCAAGCAATGTGACTAATGAGTTAGTTGTGGGATGAAGTATTACGGAACGAGTAAAGAGACTTGCCGGTAACGAGATTGAACTAGGTATGATGATGTCGACGATCTAATCTCGGGCAAGTAACATACCAATGACGAAGGGAACAACGTATGTTGTTATGCGGTTTGACCGATAAAGATCTTTGTAGAATATGTAGGAGCCAATATGAGCATCCAGGTTCCGCTATTGGTTATTGACCGGAGATGTGTCTCGGTCATGTCTACATAGTTCTCAAACCCGTAGGGTCCGCGCGCTTAACGTTCGATGATGATTTATATTATGAGTTAAGTGTTTTGATGACCGAAGTTTGTTCGGAGTCCTGGATGAGATCACGGACATGACGAGGAGTCTCGAAATGGTCGAGACATAAAGATTGATATATTGGACCATGTTATTCGGACACCGGAAGTGTTCCGGATAGTTTCGGGTAAAAACGGAGTGCCGGAGGGGTTACCGGAACCCCCCGGGGGAACTAATGGGCCACCATGGGCCTTATTGGAGAGAGAGGAGGGCAGCCAGGGCAGGCCGCGCCCCCCCTTAGCAGTCCGAATTGGACAAGGGAAAGGGGCACTACAAAAAAATACACTTCCGTGATGATACGTGTTTGTCACTGTAGGTCACGTTTTCTGTCATGCAAGTACATCCATGACAAATTTATGACAGAATCAAGATAGTCATACCTGTGCTGTCATAGAAGTGTTCCATGACATTACCAAAATTATCATCATGGAAGTGTCCACTTCCATGACGATAAATCGCGCGTCACAGAAGTGCTTTCGTCAAGGGTGACCGACACGTGGCATCCACCGTAACAGAACGCCGTTAAGCTATCGGGTCCGGTTTTGGATCCGATAACCCGTTAACAGCCCGGACCAATGGGGATTTTCCACATGTAAAATTCTGATTGGCTGACGGAAACACGTGTCAGCTCCGCGTTGGCACAGGTGTCACTCATCCAATGGGCGAGATGCACCTATGATATGTTGACACGTGGACCGACCCAAAAGTGGCCCATAAAGTTTAAATGGGTCGGCCCAACTAAAGGCCCACAAGATTTTGCGATCCATAATGGGCCGGCCCAGCAAAAGGCCCACGAGATTTTGCGTATCATAATGGGCCGGCCCAGCTAAGGGCCCACGAGATTTTGTGGGCCATAATGGGCCGGTCCAGCTAAAGGCCCATGAGATTTCGCCGACCATAATGGGCCGGCCCAGCAGAAGGCCCAAAAGATTTTGATGACACTAGTAGGCCAGCCCATTAACAGGCTGCCATGTTTTGGGCCAAATGCCGGCCCATATTTGATCCGGCCCATTAACAGGCTGCCACGTTCCGGGCCTAATAAAGGCCCATATGTGATCCGGCCCGTTAAAAGCCTACCATGTTGTGGGCCAAATTACGGCCCAGATCAGGTCCGGCCCTTTGAGAGGCTTTGGGCTAAATTATGGCCCATATCAGATTCAGCCCGTCAATTGGACGCTATCCTTTTGGGCCCACTTGATAAAGGCCCATTTAGTAATTCGGCCTCATATTAGTTTCGGCCTGTTAAAGGCCCATTTAACATTTCGACCCTATATATATTTCGGCCTGTTAAAAGCCCGTCATATAGTTGCGCCTAACTACGGCCCTGTTTGCATCTGGCCTGCTCACAGACGCTAATCTAATTGGGCCAAACAAGGACCGAGACAATTTTGGCCTGTTATAAGCCCATGATTTGATTGGCACAATCATGGGCCGGGGTCTATTTTGGCCTGCTGCCGGCCCGTGAGCTGTTCGGCACGTTTCAGGCCCAACCTACTTTTCAGCCTCCTAAAAGCCCATTGAGTTTTCTTGGGAAAATAGGGCCGGCGGTTTACTCGGCCTATTAAAGGCCCGAATCTACTAGTGGGCCAGTTTACATTTAGGCCTGTTAACGGACCAAGATGACGGGGCCCATGATGCGGATCATACTTGGTGATTTGCATGATGACCCGATTATGTACCGTAATTTTACGGTTTGGCCGGTTTACTGCAAAGACAGGATATATATACAGTAAAATAACTGCAGAATCGTGAATAATAAAAAAACCTGGACTATACAATAAAGAAATTACGGCATATTACATCCACTGGGCATCAAAGTTCGCCACTATGATAATAAAGCACAAGCAGACAACAGATTACATACACTCGGCATCAAAGATCGCCACCAGTGCAATTAAACAAGCCGACAAAATAATATACAAAACCGTTAGCACTTCAATAGAGTTCAAGAAAGGTTAGCCCTGCTCGGAAGCTGCAGCGCAAGCAGCTGAGCAAGCTGGTGAGACTGCACTTGTTTGACACTTATATCCTCCTCACTCTGAAAGATAAACAAGCAGACAGATGACAGGTTTTGCACATTTAAGTATCAGTGCTGACAATTCATCACATTTCTTACTGACGAATAAAGTGACATAGTTTAAAATAGCATTAGCACAATATGGTATTGTTCAGGTCAAGACATGGCAGGAAATGACATTGTGAAGGAGTTGGCAGCTTCACGACACCACTGGATTACAGATCAAGAACTCATAAATATCAATGGTTAGTGTGCTGTCAATTTATCGCATTTCAGATTGGCAAAATAAGATCACTTGCTCTGTATAGTTTAATTTACATGGTATGAAGAAGGAACTTGGTTGTACAACTGAAAACTTAAATTGAGAAGGACAAACTTTTGTTTATGAAGTACATAATAAACTTTAAACATGCAATTTGATGCAAACACCAAAAATAAACAGCTGTTGCAGTCATGCCTAACCAAATATACACAACAAAGTTTGAAGGCTTGAGAAGGACAAACTTACATTATTGGGTGAAGGAATGCTCTATAAAGCCCTTGTCCATGCTGATGGGGGGGGGGCAATTCAAGAAGTTTACCACAAAATCTTTTTCATAAGCATTGCCTTTATTCTACATTTTGTTAAGAGTAAATATAGATGTGAAATATAAGAAAAAATGGAGAATATTTAAGATAAGATGAAGAGTGATGCTACATAACCAAGTAGCTATAAATGTAAGTACAACGATACAGGCAAAAGGTACAGCCAAGAGCAATGCAGAGCTAAACTTCTTCAGTGCCATCGGTGTTATCCAACCTTATGGTAAGAGTAAATATAGATCTTATGTGTAGAAAATGGAAGGCAAAGGAAAATAAGCTGCAGAGTGATGGTACATGAACAACTACCTGTCAATATAAGTACACTGATGAAGGACAACAGGTACTTACAAGAACAATTCAGAGCTAAAAAAATTCATTGGCATTGGATATATTCTACACTAATGTAACGATTCATACAGATCAGATAATTTGGAGCGAACAATTGATAAGCAAGCTATCATGCATACTGCTGTCACATAATGAACCAGGTATGTATGCAAGTACAGTGATACAGGACAATAGGTACTAACAAGAGCAAAGCAGCGGGCAGCATATTTGCGATATCCTGTCGTTCTTTTCAAATCGGAAATCTTTTTCGAGCAGATTTCCTGCAAAAAAGATCCATAAGGCACATGCGGAAAAGTAGAAGTTCAAATTGTCATGCGATATCATAGACAGTACCTCATGCTCGGAACGAGACCAGTGCATAACAATGTTTTTCCATTCAATGTCTTCTAAATTTAGCACAGGAGACTTCACCAGAAATTCATTTATAGACTTGCCATCAAAGTGTGATTTCCTCAGGTAACACCAATACTGCTGCAATGCTTCCTTGAAAAGCGCAAGCAAGCTTTGCTCGTCATGACTATCCAGATTGACCCTTGCCTACTTACAACAATGTAATGTAAATCATTGATGTGTTCAATCAGCAGAAAACAGGAAAATAATCACCATGAATAATAGCACTTACACGTAAGTGGGACAGGAAGATGTGAAAATGGTGTTTGTCTTCACTATAGTCTTCCCATGATGGGAATATATGCATGTAGTCCCTAAAAACATTGAAAGCATTGTCTTTTAAACTGGGAATAACTGGAATGGGGTTCCAATCTGCAGGAATTGTCCGTCTCTGCAGTTGGGATAGGTCTTCGGCCGGTGGACTTGCTGTACTTTTTGCTGGAGTGGGATTTTTCTGTGGTACGGCTGGTGCTATGGCAACTGAAATTGGCATAACTTTTGCTGGAGTGGAGGTCCTGTGTGGTGCCGCTAGTGGTGTGGCCAGTGAAGTATGGGTACAGTCTGCTGGAGTCGGTCCTACGTTTTGTGTCACTGGTTGTACAACCAATATAAGTGGGGTACTGTCTGATTTCTCCCGCACAACCACATTTTTCAAGGACTTTGCTAGTGCTCCTTCAGGTTCGGCAATCACCCTCTTCCTTTTTGATGTCTGATGCACAATAACAGCATTTGAATGAAAAAACATGGTATGATGACAGATGGAATATTTATTGATAATGGATGGGCATGGCATCTCGACATATATGATGAGTAAACTAAACAGATGGCGGTGCAACAAAGTAGAAGAAATGCAAGACAACATATGCAAGATACACGCAATCAATAAAACCTTGCCAAATTAGAACAGGCACCTTGATGGGTGAACAGGATAGGCCATCTGCCTTTGACTCCTCGAGGTTAGAATAGTCATTAGGATCATATTCTGAACAAGAATCAACAGGTGGGGAGCGTATGAGTTTCATTGCATCCAGAATGGCACTCAATGCCTTGGTGCCAATTTTGTAAGTCATTGCGGTGTTTAGCTTCAAGAGTGGACTGCTGCTAGTGCGACACAAAGCAGCTACACAGATCATAGTGTAGATATAACGGGAAAACTGTAAGCATCAGAGTAAAATCAGCAAAGTGGAACTTGCTGGAATATATGTGCTAGTATTGCCGGTACGGCTAGAAAGGCTTCGGATACCAACTCTCTTCAACTGAAGGTGCGGTACTGTTAATATCAGTGTAACTCTCAAAGGCGACACAGCTCCCCGCATTTCCTTGCTATTCTTATAGGATTCAAGTGGGCAGGCCACTACAAATCCTATTCCCATGTTTACAAAATCCTACGAATCAAAGAGGCCCGAAGAGTTCAAAGTGTCCATACCAACCAACCGTTTAGACCTCTACACTGCAAATTTCCCTGCTCATCTTCACTACAAGGAACATACTGTACTACTATCATACTCCCTCCGTTCCAAAATATAAGTCTTGATAGAGATTTCCACTATGGATCACATACAGATGTATCCAGATACATTTTAGAGTGTAGATTCACTCATTTTGCTCCATGTGTAGTCCATGGTGGAATCTATACAAAGACTTGTATTTAGGAACGGAGAGAGTACTTATTAAAGAAGAACGGAAGAGGAACATGCTAAAGAAGAGCAAGAAGATTTTGGATAATAAAATGTTCGTTGCGCAGTGCCCACACATGATGAACCAGAGCGCATTAAGAAAGCAACTCCCTGCTGTCTCTCTATATGTGGTGCACGTGCTTTTTCAAAAGTAAAGTAGGAACATTAGCTGACCAATTAAATATTACCTGGTTTAGTAATATCAACATCATATCAGATTCGTACTTGAGCAACAAGTTTGGAATTATGAGTGGCACGTTGTTTAGCTTGGTGGATTCAGGAGGAGTGCTAAGCAGGTACGATGATGGTACTGAATATAAAGGCATGTCTGCATGCAAGTCGCGTGACTTTTGTCATTTGGGTCAGTCGACCATTTCAGGCGGTTGGATGAAGATCCTACATCTCCTAACCCTTCTTCTTCCTCGTCTCTGATTCTTCCCATATAGAACACCGCACGGGCCGCCGGCCGGACCACCGGCCCCCACCGCCTGTGTTCCTCCGCCACCCCCACCCCCACCCCCGCCCCACCCGCGTCGAGTTTTCTTCGTTCGGCGAGGCCCCACCACTGCCCCCCACAACCAAAGTCCCCACCCGAGCCCCTTCGTTCGCACCGGCGAACTCCGGCGAGCTCTGAAAAATCGACTGACCCAATTTTGAAATTTAGTCTACTATGATTTAACTAGTGTGGAATATAAAAGGCGAAAACCATAAGCATTGGGAGTATAGTGTTGAGCGTGCCATGGCGGATTTGAAGGTGCAAACCGGACAAAGGCAACTTCGCAACCAATGTTTGCTTTCAACTAGCAAGTAAGTGATGGACAAGAAATCAAAGTAAAGCAGTGGCGATCTATTTTCTTGCTGCGATAAATAAGATGAGAAGATACGAAAGAGTACCGCCTCTGGTGCGGCGCCGGGTATGCATCTGCTGAGAATTTGATGGTGCTGCGATAGCGATGGCTGTCGGCGGCGTGGAAGCAGATCTAGGAGGGTAGACGGTGGCGGCGGGGCGCGGTGGACGAGACGGTCGTAGGAGCGGCGTCGGCAAGGTGGACGACGGCGGGGATGAAGCGAGAGGACGGGATGCAAGGATCCTGATCCGAAGCCGTGGATGAGAGAGGTCGATCTCTTGTAATGGACGGCGGCGTCGGGGTATCAGCTCCGGCATGGTGGAGGAGTACGGCGGTGGATGGGGTGGCGGACGGAGGAGGCTGGGGTGGAGAGGGTGTTTTGGCGCCCACGGAGTACGATTGGGGAAATGGAGGTGGAGAGGAAGGGGGGAACCATGTCTTCAGGGCGTGCTTGTCTCAAATGCGAGGAAATTTACAAACTTAGCCCCCATTTCAAATTTCCTACATCACAGCAATATTAGTCGGTTGGGGATAGGACGGTAATCACGCATACACCAAATATTTGCCGACGAGAGTTTGTTTTTGGCGCCCACCGTGTATGAATCTGGGAGGGAGTCGATTTCGGCCGAGGACACACTGTGTTTTGGCGCCCACCGTGTATGAATCCGGGTGAGGCGGTTATGTCACGTTTGAGTGAAATTACAAACCTACCCCTACTGAAACCTATAGAAATCGAGCAGATAGGCTTTGCGTGGCAAGGATAGGTAGTAGTAATTTCCATCTCGCAGATTTTGGTTTTGGGCGGTTACTGCGACTTTCCCCGCTTTGTTCAAATTTTGCAGAGTGCATGTTTACCGTGCCAACTCAATTCGAATCCTGTTTGTATTCTATTTTTTTCGGGCGGGATCCTTTTTCGATTGGAATAAATTCTATATACATCATTTTTTATATATACTTTCAAAAGCACAACACCCTTTATACATAAATATGGTTTACAAATGGCATGATCTCAGATTCATAAGGTTGTATCCATCAATTTGGATTTTCAAATATTTGAAACCACTTTATGTTGAAATCCAATGTATGCATTCCTCGCTAACTGTCTCCAATTAATGTGTGTTTCACGCGGTTTTTCTTACTTCTCAAACATGTATAATGTGTCTCACACACGCAACATATAGTGTAATCCCGTTTAGACATTAATTGCATATAAACCATGCATTGTTTCTAATTAAAGAATCTATGGATCACCAATATTGATAAACTATATAACATTACGCGTATCCCCAAATTCAAATGAATATGCATGTTTGATACACCAATTTGCGTTATGATATTATCGATGTCGTGATCTCCAGTTTAAATATTTGAATCCCATTTAATCTAGATATTCGTCTCATATAAATATCACTCATGCTTATATAGGACTATCTCTCTAGACCTATACGCGTTCATCGTCTCTTGGGTATCTCTCGTGCTACCTGTATGTCGACAATGATCTTTTATCTTCGTAACACACTGACGGTACTCTCCCTCGACCTTCATCATTCTATCTCTCTCTAAGTATATCTCGCTCCCTGCTATGTGTCTCTAACTATGATTCTCCATGTGGAATCTCTTGCTCTCACACAAACACAAAACTTTGTCTCCCGGGGTCTCATTTGTCTCTACTATTCCCCTGTGTGCCACTCGCACACCCCTCATATAGAGATGTCTTTCGCTCCTTAGGTATGAGAACCTACGACTCTTCCTCTTAAATATCTCTTTCTCACACACAAAAACAAACTCTGTCTCCCAGGGCCTCATATTTCTCCATTGTTCTCTTGTATGTCGCTCACACACACTCTCTCTCCCTAGAGATATCTTGCGTTCCCTCATATGTTTCTCTAGCTATCACTCTCGTTTTGAAATATCTTTCTCTCTCGCAGACACAAAACTCCGTCTCTCGGGATCTCATTTCTCTCCGATATTTGTTTGTATGTGAGTCACATGAACTGTTTCTTCATCTCTCTCACACCCACACCCTTAACTCAGCCTTCTGATCCACTCGACTCCTATCTCTAACGCACACTAGCTAGCATCTTTATCTTTCTATTTATCCGTTTCTCCATCAACCTTCTTTCATTTATAGGTTGATCTCTTTTGCACAATCGTTGTGCCTCACTCCCTCTGCTCGCCATAGATGCATGCTCCAGCCCACGCCACTATCTCTTAAAGACAAAAACACATGCTCAATTGTCGGGCCTTCTTCCCTGCATTCTCACATGCATGCATATTGTCATACCAATCTGTCTCTCCCATGTCATTGATCTTAGCTTATGACTTATGTCTTCTTTCTTTTATCTCGATCATGCACGAGCGCGCACACACACATCCCACGTATACATGTATACCTCTCACACATGCACGTTGAAGGTCTCTATGTCTCCATATGTAGTTAATTACCCTCAACCCTAACGCCACATCGAATCGTTCTCTTCTTGTGTGCACATAACTTCCGCCTGGATGGGTAAAACACACACTCACACTTAACAATCTCCTTCTAGCTACCCCCTCTCACTCTTCCCCTATATCCCCGAAACCAATAAGACCATCCCTTCGTTTAATTCCCGCCTACATGCACCATCGATATATAGTAGTCTTCCTCGGTGTCTCTCGAACAAACACGTTCTCTCGATGTCGACTACTCTCACGCGCACACACCTTCTCTTCCCTCTCTACGGGCATTTTCTCTCTCGCACCCCATCATTGGTGGCCTCTGCCATACACATCACCTCTCTATGATGAAGCCATGCACACTTAAATTACATCCACCACCGAGGATCCCGCGACACACACACACACATACACACAAACAAACAAACACACACACACACATGCACGCACGCACGCACGCACCCACCCACCCACCCACACACACAAACACACACACACACACACACACTAAGACTCCATCACACACACATGCACACACACACTAAGACTCCA
>NC_057796.1:409147320-409151520 GCF_018294505.1 Triticum aestivum
ACTGAGACTCCATCTCACACACACATGCTCTAGGCGAAGCATTTGTTCCTACCACCCTTCATCCACCCTTACCCGTATGATAAACAATCACCTTAATTTACTTGTATAACATGGACAAATTCCACTTTACTTTAGTAGTTAGCAAACTTATCATCTGTACCCTTATAAAAAACTGAGTTGGCGATGATGGTGTGCCTGCCATCTTGTAATATAGACCGTCTGATCTATATCTGACGGATAGAAAGCAAACTATGATAATTTTACAAAAGATAGCCGCACCTCTCTCCACATCCTTATCTCCCACAACCTCATTGCTGAGCAATTAAAAAAGAAACTCTCTAGAACAATCTAGCATGGTGGCCGCTGCCGCCTGCCGGCGCCGTCCATCCCCATGCCTCCGCTCATTCCGACCACCAGTCACCACCACGCTCCACTCCTTCTCACCTTATCTCTGATCTTTCATTTTTTTGATGACATTCAGTTTTTCGATAAAATTCTCGAAATATCATTAGTTTTTACACATGGGATTACTCCTGCATGGGTAAATCACAACAGGTGTTTTGTACAAAAATGCATATTGATGTTCCGTGCAATGCACGAGAACCTTGCTTGTAATTAGATAACGCAAATCACGAGCAGGAAGTGACATTTTTTTACACAACCACGTTAACATGGCCACGTAAATCACTAGCTAAAGTAAATACCATTATACTTATATCCTGATGCAAAAGGTTGAGTACATGTTCGAAGAGTAGAGTCACACACACGCACTCTGTCTCTCAGAATCTCACACACACACACACTAGTTACGTGACGCCCACTTAAGCAGACAGGTATGTTACAATTTGTGCACCCGTGGGTTCACGTGATGCTGCACATTTATTTAAGCTGGACGGCGAACCCAAACAGTAGCTGCATTCATTCCCCTCCCGCCGCCTCTTCTCTGGTCGCCGTCGCCCGGATGAGGATCCCCTGACGTGAACATCCTACCATTCTATCACTAACATGTGGGACCCCCAAGCATGGGTCCCACCAGTCAGCAAAGGAAAGGCAGGGTAAGCCAGTGATAGCCACGTCAGAGGATCCATGTCCCGCCCGGTAGCCATGGCCCGGCCGAAGGTAACAACATACGCCATACTCCCGCCGGAGCGGCTCTTTAATCTGGAAATTTTAGTGGTCATGCATGCATATTTTTGTGCTAGCACTCCTATATAAGGGTTGACCGGTCGCTTCCCGCGGACGTGCACGGGTGGTGGAAGAGGAAGGAGAAGGGAAGCGGGCTGTGGAGTAACGTTTTTTACCACAATTTCTTAGGAAACTGAGTGCAATAATTGATTAGTTTTGCAAACTACTAGTACTACACCTGAAACGGTTCAAAACCTATACTCCCTTGCCAGCGCGCGCTTCCCGCCTGAAACGGTCAGCGTCGCCCTGTAGCGTCAGTGCCGCATTAATGCCCGACCAGAGCGGAGGCGACCTCTCAGTGGCACCGGCTTTGAAGCGGCGCGACGGCCGAGAGAGCGCCGCTTCCCGGTGCACCGACTGCTCCGCGTTGAGGCTGGCCATAGGCCCTGTTTGGATCCATGGGTTAGAGTTAGTTTGAGCTAGTTGGGGCTGAAATAGCCCTAAAGTATCCAAGCATGAGGGTTTAAATTGGAGCAAGTTGCACTGAACCCACCAAAAAAATATCCCACCCAAGAGGTGCTAACTGGAGATAGTTCTCATTGGGACCACTGAAAAATCACTTCTCTCTCTCCATCAAGTGCATTTATTGTCAATCTAACCCTGCCACCCAAACACCTCTTTGGCTACAGTTAGTTCAAGGTTAGTCATGAGTTAGTCTAACCTCTAGCTAAGTTAGAGTATCCAAACAGGAGCAGTATAGGACATGCAAGTTGCTCAAAGCATACAGTCAAATTCGTACGTGAAAGGATTTTTTCTTTTTGAAAACGGAACGTGAAAGGAATTTTTTTTAGAATGCTCTTGGCATGTCGCTAACATGTGATGAGTTAACCGACCTCAATAGACGGCAAAAACGCCAGCCCGCTGCACTTTGAGAGAGACGAGGAGGGAGAAGCGATACGGGCTGCTGGATTACTAGAGATAGGTGTCGCACGGAAGCCAAGAAATATGGTGATAGCGTGGGTTAGCCATGTACTAGTATGATGTAACTACACTGGGCTGTCGTGTTTCGTACTCTTCCAGTCCACTGTGGAGATGATTGGTTGATTTTATATCACTGAATAATATAAAATATTATGAGTGCAGACGCTCCACCCCGAGGTTCCTTGCTCCTTCTCGGTCATCGGGAATCTATGTTCTTCCACTCTATTTTTTTATGTGAGCTTTGTTCATCCTTTTGCCAACACGCGACACATCTAGCATCAAGGTGCACGTGTCATGCAAGGATCGTTCCATCTATATGAAGAACACGTGGGACTGGAACTACGAGACGGACATGTACCCAGGAGTGGACGTGCGAACATGTACCCAGGACTGGACGTGGAGTAGCGCAGTAAGTGAAGTAGAAAGGCACAAATAGTATGAACATGCGTGGCATATAGGCATTTGTCTCTTACTACCACTAAATGTTGTACGTGCAATGCCCGGTGATGTTATGGAGTACGTGACTAAGTACTCTACTACTACTATATTAATTGGAGACACATATTAGGTTTTATATTTGTTTACGTGTATGCCCCGAGACCTTCCAACTAGACGTGTCTTTCTCTCCGGGTCGCACTTTGTATCGTTCATACCACTAGTACAGTAGTACTACTACGTGTGGTCTCCGACCCAGAAGTGGAGAAGCTCTACCACGCTGTTCATGTCCCACTCCTTTCGCTGACGTGTGCGACATCCAGCACGTGCCGTGTGTTTGGCACTCCTTCGTCGTAAGAGTTGAAACGCTAGCATTCATTAGAAATAAAAAATAAACATAAATCACCGGTGATACTATACCACGCGATTTCCTTGCTCCTCGATATCGGAAAGAATCTTCTGCTCGCCGACATGTGGGACGTCGACCATCCTGTTCCACTTGCCATGCCTGCAGAACTCCAAGGGAGAGTCACCCGGTCGTCGCGCCGCAGTAATTACTAATGAGCCGTCAAATCACAGGCCCAACCTTTTACCCACTGTGAAGTTGCTCGGACGAAGGAACCATCATGACTTCGTTGAATTCCGCTTCTTGAAGAAAACTACTCTACCAGCAGTACTGCTAGCTACAGTAGTTACTCCAGTAGAGGCCTCCTTTCGTTCATAGGATAGGAATTTTATAGGAATATGAAAATCATAGGAAGTGAGATGACATGCATCTCAATTCCTATAGACAAAGAGATGCCATTTGATGCATAGGATAGGAATTTTTCCATTGAGTCTAGGCTAATGTACTGGTAATTTGCTCTAAAAACTACAGTAGTAACTAGTAGTACTGTTACATGCTCGTAATTAATTGTAACATCCCAAATTTTCAACTTGGAATGTTATACATTAGATCATCATTGCATAGCATATTTATTTGCATTTTCGGCAAATCCTCGAAAAATCCTAAGCAACTCAAGGACCCTCGGAGAGAGTTGGGGATTTTCTCGATTTTCATATTTGATTTTTATCAAATAATGAAACAAGGAGTTTTATTTTTGTTTTTAATTATTTTTCTCTTCGAAAAATATTTTGTATTAAAATAAATGAGAGGAGAAAATATGACTTCTCCAAAATAATTGAAATATTGGAGGAAAAATATTAAAATCAAATATTGGATTTTATTCGAATTTTATTGGCAATTTTAATCGCATTAAATTTTTTTGCACGTTTTCAAAACTGCATTTTTGGCCAAGAAAATGTTCATCTCGTTCTAATTATTTTAATTAGACGGGAAAAATTGTTTTAGCATTTTTGGATTTTTATTTATTTTTCTGTGATTTTTTTAAGATTCGGCGAAACTATTTAAAAAAACGCCGAGCGCCGGCTGGGCCGAAGCCCAGCCGCGCGGCCCAGCCCGCCCGCGAGCCGTCTCCCTCCTGGAGACCGCCGCCGCCGAGTCCCGATCGGGGACGAGACCCGCCGCCGCCCGTCGCCCCCTCCCCAGGGCAGGCCCCCCTCCTTATATAACCCCCCTACCCCGCCGCCTCTCCCTCACCCCGTCCCCGAAGCCGCCGCCGCCGAAGAAGGAGCCGCCGTATGCCGCCGCCCGCCGCC
>NC_057796.1:409151951-409159899 GCF_018294505.1 Triticum aestivum
CGCCGACGCCCGCACCCCGCCGCCCCTCGCCGCCCTCGCCGACCCGCCGGAGCCCGTCTCGAGCCCCGCTGGAGTTGCCCGACGAGGTAGCCGCAGCCGCCGTTCGTTTTTTTTAAAAAACCATTTGGTTTATTTTTTTAGTTCGGTTTCTTTATATTTATTATTTTTTTCGGTTAATTATCTAGTGAACGTTCACCATTCCGTTCGTTTTAACGAACGTGTTCGTCGGTTTGACGCTGTTAACGAACGTCCGTTCGTTTAACTGTTCGTCAGTTTTCTTTTTCGTCGGATTTTCTGCGATTATTTCAGATCGCGATTTCTGATCAGATTTTCGTTCTGGTTTAACTTTTCGCTCGTTTATCGGAATCAGGCGATTCAAGCGCCTAGAGTTTCATCTCGAAATTCTCTTTCCGTTTAACCTACTCAAACAAGTTTTTGCTACTGTAAAATTTGACTTAGATCCAGATTAGTAAACGAAGCTTGTTTCTTTCGCCGTTTGACTTTCGTTGCTTCGTTTGATTTGATTCTTTTTGCAAACCGGAGTTCTTAAGTTGAACTTTCTGGTTAGATCTTTATTTGAGATTTACTTGTGCATTAGATGAGTGCTTATTGTTTGCTTGTTTGTTTGCGATAGAGTACCCGGAGTGCGCCGCTTGCTAATTCGAATCTCTAGGTTTCACGGATCATCAGCAAGGCAAGTAACACTTTGATCATACCTCTTTTACTACCCAGTTTTATTGCATTAGATCAATCCTCAAACATTGCATGGTTAGGATCTAATTAAATTGTGGGTATTGGGAAGTAGTTGAGGTAGTACCTATTACCTGTTTTATTATCAAACCCTTGGGAGTTACTTCTACATTTGCTTATATTGCTATGCTATGCTAGTAGACGTGGATTGAGTTTGAGTGTATCCATGACAGATGTGAGATTGTTAATATATGGTTAAACTTAAGGTGGCAACTAAAACTCACATCTGGGTGGATTGAGGTACCTGGGTATTCCAGGATTGCCTGTTTTTCTTTTGGACCGCCACCCAGGTTCAAAGGGATCATGAGATTTTTCATGCTAGAAACTTTCGTGTGCAGCCGCAAGCTATTATGGGCTCTAGCATAGTTGATTAAGTTGTGTGAACTCTTACGGTGGTAGACTAGCAGATGTAGGGGATGTAGGTGGTACGGTCTATCACATCGTAAGGTGCAAACGCTTCTAAAAGACTATGTCTCGGTCATCCTTTTCTCAAACATCATGTAGTGCGAGAATCCAGCGGAGGCGATCGAGTCTTGTGGGAAAAGTGCACAAACCTCTGCAGAGTGTATAAACTAATCATGGTTAGCCGTGTCCCCGGTTATGGACATCTTGAGTATCTAGTACTTGGATTATCATGTGAATCTCATCACCATGTTATTTTTAATTAATATTGTTGGGTTAATGATGATACTTAATTGGGATTGAGATGCTGTCAACCATCTCAATGTGTAACAACCACCATGATAGTTAAATAAAATTTATTCCTTTGTAGTAGGGAAAAACTGGCTTTTCGCAAAACTGTAACCATAGAGCTTTCTACCAGCCATATATGCATGTAGTTTTATTATTATGTTCATTACTCTCTATGTGTTACATTGCCAGCATATTCCATGTGCTGACCCGTTTTCGAGCTGCAACGTTTCATGTTGCAGACTTTTCAGACGACGAGTAAGGCGCCTTTAGGTCGTGGTCTTATACTCAGTGATGCCGTTGGAGTTGATGGACTCACTTTCTTCCAAGTCTTCCGCTGTTATTGTGTTAGATGGCCTTAAGCCATATTTATCATACTTATTCTCTTTTGAGATATTCGTTGTAATAAGTGTGTGATTGCTACTGTGTTAAATCCTCCATTTGTACTGTGCGTGTCAGCATTACTGATCCAGGGATGACACTGGTGCACAGCAGCACAGACTGTTTGAGGTCTGGTCGGTACAAAAGGTGGTATCAGAGCACATGTTGACTGTAGGACACGACCACTAAGCTTAAACCCTAGAACACTACTCTCTTCTCATTTCTGACTCCTCTCCACTTTCTACTCTTTTAGGAATGGCGGATGCAAGGAATAAGTTCATGCAACCAGATGAAGATACACCTTTTGGACGACACTTGAAGGAAGTCACTAAGTACTTAAACATTGGAATACCAAGCATCACCGGAACCTACAACGCCACATTTCCAGAAGAGGAGAGCTGGAAGATTCAAGTTCAAGTTCCAGGAAGGACGTTTACGCCAGTCACTGAGCCTATACAGTTTTCTTTTGAAGCACCAACCTGGAGTTTAGGGAAGAGCATGGCAGCCCACATCTCTATGGGACGCATTGGAGAAGTCTACCACAGGGAGCTTAAGGATACTATTTATCAGATTTGTGGACGCCGAGACGAGCAATGGGAGATGATTAGCACCAAGAAGGATGGATCAATTGCAGCTTTCATCCAGGAGCAAAACCAACACATTCGTCGCCAGGAGAACCAGATGTGCTCAGACATGATAGATCTGAAGAAGGCATTAACCAAGATCCAGGAGTTGGAGGATGAACTCAAGGCTACACGCGAGGATTATTTGGAAGAAATCGTCGCACTAGTAGGGAAGAATGACGACCTGGAGAAGAAGATTGGAGTATTCATGGGAAATCCAGCATCAAAAGGAGAAGATGATGAGTGCGCTTGCCCGGATAACTACATCATCATCGACGACACCGACTCGGACCCCAGTGAAGATGACTTTGTTGATGAAGCTGGAGCAGATATCATGGAGTCTTCGACTGATCAAAATTTCTAGTAGACCACCATATCAGTAGTAGTATTCCCCCATATATATAGTATAGTTCGAGCACTTTGTAACGATAGTTAGATCGATTGTATGCCTTGTTTGATTTGATTGAGTGATATTGATTGTGTTTGTCTCATGAGCATATGGGTAGTGTTTTCTCTCTAGACCTTATTCTATTCTGAATTCCCATCTTTTCTAAACCTATCAGATGCCTCCGAGACGTGACACCGGATTTGTTTTCCCACCGGAGATCACTCAGCTGATTCAGCAGCAGAATGCCCTGATGCAAGTGTTAGTACAGAACCAAGGCAACAACAGCAAAAACAACAACCCACCACCACCACCACCTGTTGATCACTTAGCCCGTTTCTTGAGGCTAAATCCGCTGGTGTTTTTCAGCAGCACCGAGCCGATTGTTGCAGATGATTGGCTCCGCAAAGTTGGAAGGGAGTTGACCACTGTAGGATGCACAGATGCAGAGAGAGTGCGTTTTGCCGCACATCAGCTTGATGGACCCGCAGCATCATGGTGGGAGAATTACACAGCCACTCACCCTATTGACACTGTCACATGGGACCAGTTTCAACAAGCTTTTCGTACAGCCCATGTTTCAGCAGGAGCTATGGCTATGAAGAAGCGTGAGTTTCGCAACCTACGCCAAGGAGGACTTTAATAAGTTAGCACGTTATGCCCCAGATGACGTTGCTACAGATGCAGCCAAGCAGGAGAAGTTTCTGGAAGGACTGAATGATGAGCTGAGCATGCAGTTAATGGTAGCAACCTTCAACAACTACCAGGAGTTGGTAGATAGAGCACTCATGATTGAAGGGAAGCAGCAGCAGATTGAAAACCGTAAGAGGAAGTATGGACAAGGGAAGTATAATTCCGGAGCCCAGCAGAAGCCACGTTTTACCCCGAAATCGGGAGGACAGTTTCAGCATACCCATGGAGGAGGTAATTCGCACAACCATAATGGCTCCAAGAATGGTAATGGGAACGGAGGAAGCAACGGACAGAATCGTACCAACCCTTCAACCCCAGCTAAGAGAGACCTGAGTCAAGTCACTTGCTTTAAGTGCCAGAAGACTGGACATTATGCCAATGAATGTCCCGAAGCCCAGAATGGTAATGGAAATGGAAGCTCTGGGAAGAAGCCGAACCCTTTCAACAAAGGACATGTGAACCACGTTAGCGTGGAAGAGGTTGAAGCACAGCCTGATGCAGTAATAGGTAAGTTTCTGGTTAAGTCATTTACTGCACTCGTTCTTTTTGATACTGGTGCATCGCATTCATACATATCAACGGGATTTGTGGATAAGTATAAACTGCCAACCCAAGCCCTTAGGTCACCCATGTTAGTAACCTCACCAGGAGCAGAGTATATGGCTAGTTTATGGTGTGATCGGTTACCATTAAGGATTGGTAACTACGTGTTTCCCTCGGACCTAATAATATTGGAATCGCAAGGATTGGATGTGATATTAGGCATGGATTGGTTATCGAAGTATGGAGGGAACATTGATTGTGTCAGTAAAACAATTTTGCTTACCACCCCAGAAGGAAGGAGGATTAAGTAGGTATCCCGGCATATGCCGAAGAGAACTCAGGTGAATTCCTTATCAGGAGTTGTACAGGAGGAAGTACCAGTGGTGAAGGATTACCCGGATGTTTTCCTAGAAGAGTTGCCAGGCATGCCACCAGATAGAGACATCGAGTTTCTGATCGAGCTTTTGCCAGGCACAGGACCAATATCTAAGAGACCGTACAGGATGCCCGCAAAAGATTTGGAGGAGATTAAGAAGAAGATTAAGGAGTTACTGGATAAAGGCTATATTCACCGAAGTTCGTCACCTTGGGGATCACCAGTACTTCTAGTGGAGA
Source organism: Triticum aestivum (assembly GCF_018294505.1). Classification (NCBI taxonomy): domain Eukaryota; kingdom Viridiplantae; phylum Streptophyta; class Magnoliopsida; order Poales; family Poaceae; genus Triticum; species Triticum aestivum. Next base: position 409,156,632 of record NC_057796.1, read on the forward strand.
AGAAAGATGGATCGTTGAGGATGGTTGTTGATTATCGAGGATTGAACGAAGTGACCATCAAGAACAAGTACCCACTGCCGATGATCAATGATTTGTTTGACCGCTTACAAGGAGCTAAGGTATTTTCCAAGATGATCTACGATCAGGATACCACCAGTTGAGATTCGAGAGCAGGATATACCTAAGACGGCTTTTACCACCAGGTATGGGCTGTATGAGTATACCGTTATGTCATTTGGTCTGACTAACGCACCTGCCTATTTCATGAACCTGATGAACAAAGTGTTTATGGAGTTTTTGGATAAGTTCGTCGTGGTGTTCATTGATGATATTTTGGTCTACTCAAAGAATGAAGAGGAGCATAAGGAGCATTTGCGTTTGGTACTTGAGAAACTCAGAGAACATCAGTTGTACGCAAAATTCAGCAAGTGTGAGTTTTGGCTGAAGGAAGTTGGATTCCTCGGACATGTTATATCTGGAGAAGGAATAGCGGTAGACCTCGCCAAAGTTGACACAGTAACAAGTTGGGAATCACCCACGTCAGTTGGAGAGATCCGGAGTTTCCTTGGACTCGCAGGATACTACCGGAGATTCATTGAGAATTTCTCAAAGATTGCAAAACCCATGACTGAGCTATTGAAGAAAGACACCAAGTTCAATTGGACTCAGGAATGTGAAGCTAGTTTCCAAGAGTTGAAGAAACGTTTGGTTACATCACCAGTGTTGATTCTGCCAGATCAACGCAAGGATTATGAAGTTTATTGCGATGCTTCTCGTCAAGGACTTGGAGCAGTGCTTATGCAGGAAGGAAGAGTTGTTTCATATGCTTCACGACAATTTAAACCCCATGAGAAGAACTATGCCACGCATGATTTGGAATTAGCAGCCGTAGTGCATGCGTTGAAGACATGGAGGCATTTTCTCATCGGAAACCATTGTGAGGTGTACACGGATCACAAGAGTTTGAAGTACATTTTCATGCAGAAGGAGTTGAATCTCAGGCAGAGGAGATGGTTGGAGCTCATTAAGGATTATGATATGAGATTGCATTATCACCCAGGGAAGGCTAACGTAGTAGCAGATGCGTTGAGCCGCAAGAGCCATGTCAACACACTCATGACAGGAGAGTTACCCCAGGAGTTAGCCGAGGATCTTCGCGAGCTATGTTTGGAGATAGTACCGAGAGGTTATTTAGCAACATTGGAGATCCAGTCTACCTTGATGGAAAAGATCAGGGAAGCTCAGAAGACAGACGAGGAAATTAACGAGATAAAGGAAAAGATGAGCAAAGGAAAAGCCAAGGGATTTCGTGAGGATGAGCACGATACCTTATGGTTTGAGGACCGCATTTTTGTGCCTAATGATCCGTAGATTAGGAAATTGATCTTGCAAGAGGCCCATGATTCACCATATTCGATTCACCCAGGAAATACCAAGATGTATTTGGACTTGAAGGATACGTTCTGGTGGACCGGTATGAAGAAGGATATTGCGGAGTATGTAGCAGTTTGTGATGTATGTCAGAGAGTGAAGGCAGAGCATCAGAAGCCAGCAGGATTGCTACAGCCACTGCCGATACCCGAATGGAAGTGGGATAAACTAGGCATGGATTTTATCACGGGATTGCCCAGGACTCGTTTAGGCTATGACTCAATATGGGTTGTAGTCGACCGTTTGACAAAAGTAGCTCATTTCTTCCCAGTGAAGACCACTTACACCAGTGCTAAGTTGGCAAAGATATACATGACCAGAATCGTATGTTTGCATGGAGTTCTGAGGACCATTGTATCAGATAGAGGAACCCAGTTTACCTCGAAGTTTTGGAATCAGTTACATGAAACTTTGGGAACCAGGCTAGAATTCAGTACAGCCTTTCACCCACAGACAGATGGACAGACCGAGAGAGTCAATCAGATTTTGGAAGACATGTTGAGAGCCTGTGCGCTAGATTATGGATCTAGTTGGGACGACAATTTGCCATATGCAGAGTTTTCTTACAACAACAGTTATCAGACCAGTTTGAATATGGCCCCTTTCGAAGCTTTGTAGGGAAGGAGGTGTAGAACACCATTGTTATGGGACGAAGTTGGAGACCGTCAGTTGTTTGGACCAGATTTGATTAAAGAGTCTGAACAGAAAGTGAGGTTGATTCGCGATAGGCTCAAGGTAGCCCAGTCCAGGCAGAAGAGTTATGTGGATTCTAAACGTAAGGAGATAGTTCACGAAGTCGGAGATAGAGTTTATCTTCGAGTATCACCACTTCGAGGAGTGAAGCGCTTTGGAGTTAAGGGAAAGTTAGCGCCTCGTTTTGTACGACCATACAGAGTTTTGGAGCGTATGGGAGAAGTTGCCTACAAGCTGGAATTGCCTGAAGGATTGTCAGGAGTTCATGATGTATTCCACGTTTCCCAATTGAAGAAGTGCCACGCAGAGATGGCTGAGATACCACTGAGAGATACAGTGCCACTAGAAGCGATTCAACTAGAAAGTGATTTGACCTATGAGGAGAAACCAGTTAAGATTCTTGAGTATGCCAGCCGAGTCACCCGCAGCAAGGTTATCAAGTTTTGCAAAGTTCAGTGGAGTCACCACACTGAGGATGAAGCCACCTGGGAGCGAGAGGAAGATCTACGGAAGAACCACTCCCACCTATTTTCTAGCCAACCCGAATCTCGAGGGCGAGATTCATCTTAAGGGGGTAGGTTTGTAACATCCCAAATTTTCAATTTGGAATGTTATACATTAGATCATCATTGTATAGCATATTTATTTGCATTTTCGGCAAATCCTCGAAAAATCCTAAGCAACTCAAGGACCCTCGGAGAGAGTTGGGGATTTTCTCGATTTTCATATTTGATTTTTATCAAATAATGAAACAAGGAGTTTTATTTTTGTTTTTAATTATTTTTCTCTCCGAAAAATATTTTGTATTAAAATAAATGAGAGGAGAAAATATGACTTCTCCAAAATAATTGAAATATTGGAGGAAAAATATTAAAATCAAATATTGGATTTTATTCGAATTTTATTGGCAATTTTAATCGCATTAATTTTTTTTTGCACGTTTTCAAAACTGCATTTTTGGCCAAGAAAATGTTCATCTCGTTCTAATAATTTTAATTAGATGGGAAAAATTTGTTTTAGCATTTTTGGATTTTTATTTATTTTTTTGCAATTTTTTTAGATTCGGCGAAACTATTTAAAAAAAAACGCCGAGCGCCGACTGGGCCGAAGCCCAGCCGCGCGGCCCAGCCCGCCCGCGAGCCGT
>NC_057796.1:409460552-409559846 GCF_018294505.1 Triticum aestivum
CTACTTAGAATTTCAGCACTTGCAGACATTACCTTGGTGAAAACCACTTGTCATTTCCTTCTGCTCCTCGTTGGGTTCGACACTCTTACTTATTGAAAAGAGCTACAATTGATCCCCTATACTTGTGGGTCATCAAGAGGGTTCAGCGGGTTGTGGGGGAGTGGACCGCTGAATATAGATGGGGGAAGGTGATGGAGTTGTTGGTGAAGATGGCGGAGTTGTTGGAGTAGATCACCGTCACATGATGATTGCCCCGGCGGCGTTCCGGCGCCACCGGGGGATAGGGGGAGAGAGCCCCCTCCTTATTCTTATTCCTTGGCCTCCCCCAAGATGGGAGGAGAGTTCCCCCCTCTGGTCCATGGTTGTCATGGCAGCGGAGGGGCTGGAGCCCCTAATACGTCTTCATCGTATCTACTTTTCCTAACGCTTTTACTCTTGTTTTGGACTCTAATTTGCATGATTTGAATGAAACTAACCCGGACTCGCGTTGTTTTCAAGAGAACTGCCATGGTGTTGTTTTGGTGCAGAAATAAAAGCTCTCGGCATGGAACGGGTCTTTTTGGAGATTTTTTATGGAATAAAAGAAAAATACTGGAGCCAAGAACCACCGGAGGGGGCCCTGGGTGAGCATAACCCACCAGGGCGCGCCCCCCTCCTGGCGTGCCTAGGTGGGTTGTGCCCACCTAGTGGCCCCGCTGACCCTATTTCCGACCCTATAAAATCCTATTTTTGGAGAAAAAATCAGGGAGAAAGAATTATCGCGTTTGACAAGTCGGAGCCGCCGCCACCTCATGTTCTTTATCGGAAGGCCAGATCTGGAGTCCCTTTGGGGCTCCAGAGAGGGGGATCTTCGATCTTCGTCAGCACCAACCCTTCTCCATCGCCAATTCCATGATGCTCCCCACCGGGAGTGAGTAATTCCTTCGTAGGCTCGCTGGTCGGTGAGGAGTTGGATGAGATTCATCATGTAATCGAGTTAGTTTTGTTAGGGCTTGATCCCTAGTATCCATTATCACTACAAAAAAAAGACACGTCCGTGACATTTTGGGCCGAACGAATTTTTTTTCTGTCATACATATGACACTTCTATGACGATAATTGTGACAAAACCCGGTATCATCATAGATGTGGTGGGCTCCTACTTCTATGACAAAAAATCATGACAGAAAATGGGCTTTTCGTCCTGGGTGGGCTGGAAACGCAGCTGCATGACATTCTTTGGGCCGTCCATGACGGAAAAAACCGTGGTAGAAGCGAGGGCGAGGAAAATTACGGGGAGTTCCCGGTTACGGTGGGAGGTCGGGGGCCGAGCGATGCGCGTTTCTCTCATACACGTACGCGCGTGTGTGCGAGGCGTTGACTCTAACTGAACCCGAGCGAGGCGTTGGGCTCTAACTGAACCCGAGCGATTGCACTGCAGGCGACGCGTTACTAAACCCGAGCGATCGATCGATGGCTGTTAACTGAACCCGATCTAGCGATTCCTTCGCTACTGCTACTAACTGAAGCCGATCGATGCTGCCTCTGGGATGAATAGTGAGCGTTGCGGGGGGGGGGGGGGTTGGATGAACAGTGAGCGGTGGCGTTGCCTCTAGATGAACAGGACCCCGTGGTGTGGTGGAGGGATGGATGAACAGTAGACGATGGAGGGGTGCCCCTGGAGGGTTGGTTGAACAGGACCCCGTGGTGTGGAGGGCTGGATGATCAGTAGACGGTGGAGGGGTGCCCGTGGAGGGGTGGTTGAACAGTAGTCGGTGGAGTAGCGCGTGGTGGAGGCTGGATGAACAGGAGCCCGTGGAGTCTGGAGGAGGTCGACGGTAGCCCGCGGAGGCTGGAGGAGGTCGATGGTGGATATGAACAGTATCCCGTGGAGTACGTTTTGTGGTACGCCACACCCCTCCCGTTGAACAGGACCCCCGTTTCGAGCGTAGGAGGCCCGTTTCGTCCGTTTTGCGGTACGCCACACCCCTCCCGATCAACAGGACCCCCGTTTCGACCGTAGGAGGTCCGTTTCGTCCGTTTTGCGGTACGCCACACCCCTCCCGATCAATAGGACCCCCGTTTCGACCGTAGGAGGTCCGTTTCCTCCGTTTTGCGGTACGCCACACCCCTCCCGATCAACACGACCCCGTTCCGAATGTAGGAGGTCCGTTTCCTCCGTTGTGCGGTACGCCAGGCCTCGTTTCCATCGGCTGTTCCATCCAAGCCCTCCCGATGAACACGACCACGCATTCCGTTCCGACCCAGCCGGTTGGCTCCCACGCGTTCCGTTGCCTCCCGATGAACACGATGCATTCTGTTGCCTCCCCATGAACACGACGCATTCCGTTGCCTCCCCATGAACACGACGACGACATTGTTTCTCCGTTCTGTCCCAGCCATGTACACGAGCCCTGGCCGTACGTATGCGCAAATAGGCGTTCGAGACCCCGCCCGTATGTACACATACGTGACCGTATTTTCTTTCTTGCACCCTGGCCGTTGTACCTACGTGTACATGCTATGTGCGCGCCTCTACTACGACATGTACGCGCCTCTACTATGACACGTGCGCGCCTCTACATCCACCAGTATATATGTACGTACACGTTCGCGACCAGAATGACAACGCTACGTACGCTTCGACCAGGTGGGTCCCGACTGTCAGGCACTTCCTTGCCTGCAAAGATGTAGCTGGTGGGTCCTAGCATTCAGGGGGGCGAATTGTTTTTGTTTGCCCGGACGCACTTCCTTGCGTGCGAAGATGTAGCTGGTGGGTCCCAGCAGTCAGGGGGAAATGTTTTTTTCGCAAAATACAGTGGCCCGTCCGGTGGGTCCCAGCCGTCAGGTGGAGGAATCATTATTTTCCGCGTAATAAGGAGGCACTTCCTTGCTGCGGCCGTGGACCCAGCTGTCAGCCTCTCCACGTACAGTCCACGTCCGATGGAAGTCGTTCCTTGACCACGTTGACCACGCCGCGCCGAGAGCACCAGGGCGGTGGACGACGGCGAGGCCTAGGAAGGGGACGACGGGGAGCCGGGGAAGACGCGGCAGTGGAAGCCCGCGCGGAGAGGAGTACGAGGGTTCACTGGTTCGGCTGCGGTGTGAGGCTGCCGTCGCCGCAGGGCCTGGCCAGCGGTGGGAATAGTAGGGGGCGGTGAGGCCTCCGCGGCAGCACAGCCGGCCACGGGAGGCAGGAGCATGCGGCACGACCGGCGCTGCTTTGGGCGGCTGGAGCAAGAAGACCAGAGGTTGAAGAAGCACTACGGCCGTTGGATGGACATCGTACGGTCACTGGAGCTAGAATCGTTCATATTGACTAAAGTTGACAAAGGCCCCCGTCCCAGTCAACTTAGTAGGCCCACAAGTCAGCCTCCCACCATGGTGGGTCCCAGCTAGCAGGGGGAGTATTCATTTTTTTGTGCGTAATAAGGAGGCACTTCCTTGCGTGCGAAGATATAGCTGGTGGGTCCGAGCTGTCAGCGGCGGTAACGTTTTTTTCACGAAATACAGAGGCCCTTTCGGTGGGTCCCTGATGTCAGGTGGAGGAATCATTATTTTGCGCGTAATAAGGAGGCATTTCCTTGCGTGCGGCCGTGGACCCAGCTGTCGGCCTCTCCACGTACAGTCCACTTCAGATGCATGTCGGTCGTTGACCACGTTGACCAGGCCGCGCCGAGAGCACCAGGGCGGTGGACGACGGCGAGGCCTAGGAAGGGAACGACACGGAGGCAGGGAAGACTCGGCAGTTGTTTCCCACGCGGAGGGGAGTACGACTGTACGAGGGTTTACTGGTTCGTCTGCCGTCGCCGGAGAATAACAGCAGGTGTGGGTGAGTAGAGGGATGGCTAGGCCAGCGATGGGAGTACGGTGGGGCGGTGAGGCCTGCGCGGCAGCAGAGCCGGCCGCGGGGAGGAGGGAGCAGGCAGTCCCGCCGGCGCTTGTTTGAGCGGCTGGAGCAGGAAGAGCAGAGATTGAAGAAGCACGACGGCCGTTGGATGGCCATCCAACAGTCACTGCTTGTGCGTCAACCTTTTTTTAGGAAAGCCTCAAATCTGTGGAAAACAGCATACAACCCATCTGCCATTATTTCTAATAATTTACAGCCCATTTGCTAATTATTAAGGTTTTTTTGGAGCCCATATTCTTTTTGTTAGCATTACAGCCCATATTGTGGCCACGGTTAAAAAATTATACGAAATTTTGCATATTTCGGTGCGGTCCGAACTGTTTTTAATCCCGAAATTTCGACTCACATTCAAACTGATTTTAAAAATAAATGTATATCAATATAAAATCCAACAAATTCTCCACGCATAAAAATTAATGTAATTTAAAATCTCGAAATGAAAAAAAGATATTTGAAACTAATTGCCGGTTTGATGTGTTTTAAAAATGTACAACCCATTTCTCATTACTGATGGGCCATTTTCTCGGCCAGCCGAATGAAAGCTCTCCTCGTCTTGAAAGATTTGCAGCCCAACAGGCCTGACAAAGCGACTTACTTGGCAAATCACAAAAAAACTGGGCTGTGGCCGTGGACCCAGCTGTCAGCCTCTCCACGTACAGTACTCTTCCGATGGAAGTCGTTCCTTGACCACGTTGACCACGCCGCGCGGAGAGCACCACGGCGGTGGACGACGGCGAGGCCTAGGAAGGGGACGACGCGGAGCCGGGGAAGACGCGGCAGTGGAAGCCCGCGCGGAGAGGAGTACGAGGGTTCACTGGTTCGGCTGCGGTGTGAGGCTGCCGTCGCCGCAGGGCCTGGCCAGCGGTGGGAATAGTAGGGGGCGGTGAGGCCTCCGCGGCAGCACAGCCGGCCACGGGAGGCAGGAGCATGCGGCACGACCGGCGCTGCTTTGGGCGGCTGGAGCAAGAAGACCAGAGGTTGAAGAAGCACTACGGCCGTTGGATGGACATCGTACGGTCACTGGAGCTAGAATCGTTCATATTGACTAAAGTTGACAAAGGCCCCCGTCCCAGTCAACTTAGTAGGCCCACAAGTCAGCCTCCCACCATGGTGGGTCCCAGCTAGCAGGGGGAGTATTCATTTTTTTGTGCGTAATAAGGAGGCACTTCCTTGCGTGCGAAGATATAGCTGGTGGGTCCGAGCTGTCAGCGGCGGTAACGTTTTTTTCGCGAAATACAGAGGCCCTTTCGGTGGGTCCCTGATGTCAGGTGGAGGAATCATTATTTTGCGCGTAATAAGGAGGCATTTCCTTGCGTGCGGCCGTGGACCCAGCTGTCGGCCTCTCCACGTACAGTCCACTTCAGATGCATGTCGGTCGTTGACCACGTTGACCAGGCCGCGCCGAGAGCACCAGGGCGGTGGACGACGGCGAGGCCTAGGAAGGGAACGACACGGAGGCAGGGAAGACTCGGCAGTTGTTTCCCACGCGGAGGGGAGTACGACTGTACGAGGGTTTACTGGTTCGTCTGCCGTCGCCGGAGAATAACAGCAGGTGTGGGTGAGTAGAGGGATGGCTAGGCCAGCGATGGGAGTACGGTGGGGCGGTGAGGCCTGCGCGGCAGCAGAGCCGGCCGCGGGGAGGAGGGAGCAGGCCTAGACGGGGCAGCCCAAAACCACGTCCAACACTTGCCAAAACTTCGTCCCTCGTTTTCTCTGTGTTTCGCACACTCGACATTGTGTGGGCATTTTGACTGTGCATCATATGAAGATGTGCTATGCATGAATGTTGATCAGCATGATGTTAACTGGCTGGTAGTTCCATTTTCGACCATGAATAAAACTTCCAACATGATGTTAACCCTGTTTGAAAAGGCCGTGTTAATATAAATGCTCTGCCTCTGAAAGTTGCAGTTTCTTATCTGAAACTGAACTTGCAGTTTCTTATCTGAAACTGAAACTTGCAGTTTCTTCTCTGAGAATCACATTGTCTGCACTTTTATACTCCTATGAAACTACATTTTTTTAAGTGCTAAAAATAGATCTCTAGAATTCATAAAATACTTCATATGCTCAATACTGCAAATCTGAAATTCAAAAGACATTCATATCTGAAAGTACTCTCAAAATACACAACACAAAACACAATTCACAACCTGCAAATACTGACAACCCTAAGCTCCTCCTGACAATTCACAACCTGCCCGACTATTGGGCTGGGGGGGGGCAGCCCCCTCCTATTCCTCGGCGGCAGACAGCCGCCCCGTGAGACGATGTGAACGGCGAGGGAGACGATGGCGGGGAAGCGTCGTCGGGCCAACTGCTTTTCTCCTCTTGCAGTTGGGTTCGGTCGACGAAGACTCCACCGGCTCGCTCTGGCAGGACACCCTCACAAACGGCACCCTGTAGATGCTCGATCCTTCAATCTCTGGTGGATGCTCCATCTGGGATCGATACTCCCACCACCGCTCCCTCACGATCGGATTCGGTGAATCTGTTTGCTCCATGGCCCAGAGGAGCAGCTCTATGTACTCCGGCGCGACTCCCTCCGGGAGTATCGCCGCCTTTTCGCTCTGTTGCAGATATTTGGCCATGGATGTCGCCGTCGCCGCTAGTTGGTCCTTGTTGTCAAACCAAGACTGTATCTCCAACATCCTAGCTAGCTTCACAGGGTCGCCGTCTGCGATCCTCACGTATCGGTTGTACTCCTCCATCGATCTACTTCTCCACAGCACCTTCACTCGCCGGCGGTGGTTTTTGAATGGAAGAGGAGAGGAGCAGCGCTGGTTTTGGATTAGAACGGGAGAGGAGCGACGCTGGTTTTGGACTGGAACAGGAGAGGAGGGGCGGTGGTTTTGAAATGGAAGAGGAGAGGAGCGGCGCTGCATTTAGATTGGAACAGGAGAGGAGCGGCGGTGGTTTAAGAGGAGAAGAGCGGAAGAGCGGCGCTGGTCTTGGAAGTATTTTTTTGTTGTTTTGCGTATTTTGGGTCAAAGTTTGACCACGTACTGTATTTGACAAGCAAAATGTGAATGCATGTCACCAAAAATTGTATCGTTTGGTTCGTATCTGAATGTACTTTCAAATTATATTATTTTTGCAACGTATAACATATATTTTATGTGCGAAAATCATGGTCAATTATGACCCAGAATAAAAGGGAGACTAGTTAATGTGGGGTCGCTTTCTTAATTGAAGGGTAAATTGATTTTGATTTTGATCCAGTCACAGCGCGCCGGCCCTCTCGTCCAATCCTAAATCGCTGCCGCACGCTCCTCTCCCTCTTCTCCATTGCAAAACCACCTCCTCTCCTCTCCATCATCTCCATTCCAAAACCACCGTCTCGCCTCTCCCTCTTCTGATCTTCTCCATTGCAAAACCACCTCCTCTCCTCTCCATCATCTCCATTCCAAAACCACCGTCTCGCCTCTCCCTCTTCTGATCTTCTCCATTGCAAAACCACCTCCTCTCCTCTCCATCATCTCCATTCCAAAACCACCGTCTCGCCTCTCCCTCTTCTCTATTGCAAGACCACCGTCTCTCCTCCCATCTTCCAAAGCTAGCACCGGACCACTCAGAAGGACATCTATGGAGAGGATGCAGCAGCGAATCAGGCAGATCGCCGGCGGCGACCAGGCAAAGTTAGCCAGGTTGAAGGAGATCCTTAGTTGGTTTGACAATGAGTGGGAGATTTCGAGGACGGTGCGGGCCATGTGGCAATGTATGCGAAAGAGCGAGACGGCGGCGATGAGGGCGGCGATGTACATGTACTCCTCGGCGGCAGTCACGCCGCAGTCCTCCGAGTTCATCGAGTATCTCCTCTGGGCGATGGAGCAGACAGATTCGCCCGAGGCGACAGTCAGGCGGAGGTGGTGGGCGTACAGGTCGAAGGTCGAGCACCCAGAGGATAACGAATCGATCGAGTATGGTGTGCCGTTCGTGAGGGTGCAGAGCCAGCCGGAGCCACAGGAGTATTCGTTCTCCCACCGCAAGAGGAGGCCGGATGGCGCGACGTCGCTTCCCCGCCGTTCTCCACGGTTCCCTCGACGCTCGCCTCGTTTCAACGGCGGCGGTAGGGTTTAAGGTAAGCTTCGCACTAACCTAATCTTCCACCTGCTCATGCTTACAATCAGTGTGACAGCTAATGAAAATCATGCTTACAATCAGTCTCCGAGTACTACGCCAATCACCCTAAAATAGCTCTGGACCTTTGGGTCAAAGTTGTGACACAGTGTACAAATAAAGAAAAATAGATTGGTGCTTCTTTCAGAAAAGAGTACTCCCTAGAAAACTGCCAATATAAGCTACTAGTATTTGGTTAGATGATTTGCTGCCGAGAAAGATCCGTCCACAGAGAGCGCCACACATCCCACTGGTGGTGGTGGATGCCAATGCGTGCATGCAGCATGGTTGGTGTCGGTAATTTTTACTTGGCACACCTCGCACTCTGCATATATGCCGGTTCCATACGTACATTTGTGCAGTTCCACCAAAATGCAGCTGAATAACCCTGTTTGCACAGATAATGAAAAAGCGTGATTACATTATAGTGGCACTAGTTGATGAAACACACAAAATAAATAGAAGAAAATATTGCGATAGTATCATAGTATGCCATGCTGCGAGGGCGAGATGGGCCCTGCGACGCCTCATACGGTACGCCTCATACTGGACATCGTCCCAAGTCTCCCAGATACACCTTCTGCCAGTGATGAACATCAGTGTACAGCGGTAGTACAAGGAGGCGCCTTGAGACATTCAAATCTCTATTTTTGTACATATCAACTAAAATTAAGCACCCCAGTTTGCAGAAACGCTTAAACATTAACAATGGGACTAGTTGATGAAACATACATTAACAAAGAGAAGCACTTTCTTTATCTACATTGGAAATGAAATGATAGAGATGACACTCGCTCTATTTTAACTGTATTATTACTTCATTTTATCAGTGACACTAGGGTCGAGCAGGTGGCAAACGAGGTGTACCGTGCGTCGCAAGGATGGAGGCCGGGGGTGCTTAGACTGGGATGCTGAAGCTGGCTCTTTCAGTCACCAACATGGATGATTCAATTCATGGGACCTTTTGGTGCAGTTCACCTAAAATGAAGCAATGTCCCGTGAGCTAGCAGCTTCTTCTTCAATTTTTTTAAGAAAAGGGCTCCAGCCCCGGTTCCATTTCCATCAGAAAACGAAACCCACAGAGCTTCTTCTTCATTAGTTGCAATAAAATTGAGCAACATCAAGGTTGGTTGTGAAGCTCCTGGAATGCTCAACTATAATTTGGATATCATTTGTGCAGTTCAACTAAGATCGAGCGTGAAATGTATATCTCTGTTTGCACAAAAAAGGTGGAAAGGAGGGTGACTAACAAGTGATGAAACATGCATCAAATGAAAAGAAGCATGTTCCTTATCTGAATGGCAATCCTACAAGGACAGTAGCAATTTCTAAAGCACTGGCATTGCTAGATATTAGTGTGGGCATTAGGATTAACTATGACAACCGTTAAATACGACATTACTTTGGGCACGGGAGAGTAGGCGGACCAGGACAGTTGCATTTCTAACGAAAAGAACCAACTTATCTTAATGGGAAATTTTAGCAGGACATGTAAAGAAGTGCCATTGATTCATATTACTGGAGGCATTACATTGAAAACAACATTGGTTTAACGTGTCCTTACTTTTAACAGTGCGACTGCTACATTTTACCAGTGGCATTACATAAGAGTGGCTCGGGGCAACAAACATCAGAACAGGATATCTGGGTTGGTCCCATTTTTGTTCGGTATAGCCACCTTATACTGTGTGAGGCTAGCAAATCTAGTGCTGGACTTACTCTGTTGACTTGTCCCCCAGTCCCCACTTTCTTTCCTTTTTCAACCAATAGATCGGGTTTATATTGAGTTTGTACTGCGTTTCCCTTTATTTCCCTATTAGACCTAGAGACCAGTTGGATAGCCAGTCTCTGCTACTTTTCGCCCCCATTATTTCCTCTTTCGACCAAGTCCTAGATTCAGGTAACAAATCCTCCCCCACCCCCACCCCCTTTCTTCCTTGTTTGAACCAAGTAGTACTAGATTCGAGTGCATGAACTAGTTTTACCTCTTAAACGTAAAAAAATTAGGTGGTTTTCGAACAGCCGATCGATCCTATCTACGAGGGGGCCTGAGAAATAGTAAAAGATACAAATGCAGCGACGTCAGGAGCTCGGGAAGTAGAGCAAGGCCGGTTTCGAAGGAAGTTATACCTGATGGTCGCCGGGATGTCGCTAGGTGGGCGGCGGGAGGCCGGATCTGCCCACACTACGGCAGCGAGGAAGAAGGGGTCGGAGGCCCTCCCTCGCCAGCGGTGCTTGGGAGAGAACGGCAAGGCAGGCTGATCGGGACGCGCCCAGCAGTGGGTAAGAGCCGTCGCCGAGGACGACCGCGTGAACGTTGCACCTTCTCACCTTCCCCGGCGGAGAGGATCCGGCTGGATCTGTGACCAGCGGTGAGCAGAGAGAGAGAGAGAGAGTGTGGCCACCGCTGTCGTGTTTAGATCTGGAGAGGCCGAGACAGTGTGAAGAGAGCAACACTAGCAAGCAAGCGCGGAGGCTCCTGCCTATATAGTGGAGTAGTACTAGTTTTCTTTTGTCTACCGGAGCCGGCTTGACCTCGTCAATGACTGTCGAGAAGTCTTCATGCACGTGGCCCGGAGGCGCAGTTGTCGTCATTTTGATCTGAAGCGCCGGATTATAACATATAACACGAAAAAATGCCACATGACAAGAAATCATAACCTCACTGCCCAAAGGAGACAACATGAATCCCGACGGACAAACTAGACGAGGAACAAAGCTCAAATTAAAGATAAACTCGTAGAAAAGGGGTCCGTCGATAGATGTCCTAATTAACATAGCCGGCTTGACCTAGATGGCAGCCGAGTAGTCACTGTTCGTGCATGTGCCCCCAATGACTAGCCCAACTCAGTTGTCGCTGTTTAACCCTCGCAGTGATCCGAAGCACATGACACCTAATTTTGCGAGATGACAAGAAACCTTTTTTTAGATTTCTCACCACAACTACAGCCATGTACAACACAGCCTGCACGATATGTAGACGATAGCCAATCCAGGCGTGTCTGCTGGAGTCTGGTCACATGCATGGACGAACTGATCTTCCGTGTCTTGCAGGGATCGTCCAGGCACCAACGTAGTACAACACTTCTCTAGTACTATCGCTCGTCTCCCTCTTCTATTAAGTCACCCGACTTGCGGGGCCGGGGAGTGTGCCTATGGTCGGTTCTCAATTGTCGTCCCACATGTGTGTGCAAACGCAATATGACGCGCGTTCCATTCGGAGAGCAGCGTGCCAGACCGACCGACCGTCTGGGGTGCGACGCGAACGCGACGGGCATGCTGTATACTCCGTACATGTGTACCGCCGTTTTCTAGACGCTTTGCTCCATGGCGCGGGCGCAATCCATGGATACAAAATTAGTATACTGTATACTATTTAAAAGTCGAGGGCGGGGCTTTTCCTGCGCGGTAGGCGGGGCAGTTCCGCCTAGTCGGTTCGACAGAGACGCGAGAAGACGAGGGAGTAGGCTGCTGCAAACGTAGGGCTGTGTGATTTGACAGCGAGTTACTGCTGGACAGGTGGGGCCCCGTGATTTGACTTGCCATTATCATTTTAACTGCGGCGCTACGACCGGCGTGAGTCTCCCGATTCCTGACCACCTCCATACAGGTGCCTCTCCCAATGCTCCACCATGTAGTAGAGGCTGGCTCTTGCATGAGAGCCCACTTCTCCACTTTTTCCTTGCCTCTCTTTCCTCCACATATGCAAAAATGCCATGTAAAGCGCACTATTGTACTTACTTTTACTTGCTCCTACAGGTGCTTAAGCTTGCCACATAGGCATAAAGTCTGATGTGGCAAGTTAATCAAGAAGAGAGAGACTAGTTTGGTGACCCAAGGAAGAAACGGTGCTAAGCGCGTGTACCTAGGTGAAAAGACAATTTTGAGTCTATAGCTAATTAAATGAAGCAAACTTAGCAACACCATTTCATTGGAAGAGGTCACTCCTTGGCAAATGCAATAAATACTAGTACTCCCTGTGTCCCATAATATAAGAACGTTTTTGGCACTACACTAGTGTCAAAAACGTTCTTATATTATGGGACGGAGGGAGTACGAAGAAAGAGATAGAGAGGAGTAAAAAAATTACACTTATAGCCAACCTTATAGCCAACCTTGTTGTAGTATGAGTGACTAAGTGATGACTATGTATGACATGCCAACATCAGATAGCCTAACGCACCGTGTTAAATCTCCAAGGGCGCGACCGCGAGCGACGCGACGGTCGTGGTAGGCGCGACCATGATACGGGCTGCTGGCAGCCCTTGGATCTGAGATCAAACGGTCGCATGCTAAGTTGCTGAAAATTTGCAGAATAACCCTCCAGGATAGGATATTCACCCATAGGTCTAGAATCACGCCATGCAACCGTTCGATCTCAGATCCAAGGGCTCTCGGAAGCCCGTATCATGGGAGAATGGAAAGCCACTACCCTGCCGTTCGCACGCTGGCAGTTCGCTCCTACTCGTCCCCGCACGTCCTTCAATACTACGGCGGTTCGCTCCTAGTCGTCCCGTCCATTCACATTACGGCAGTTCCACTAATCCTAACCCTCCTCCCAAATCCATGGCGTCCCAAATCTCCACGATCGGCGGTGAGTACAAGGTTAGAACCATCACCGGCGATGAGTTCGACGTCATCTACACCCGTTCTTCCGCGACGGTGAAAGGATGCCTTTCTCGCTTCAGACGCATGTTCGAAGACTCAGATGATGAGTGGGTCGCTGGGCTAGATGTTGAGTACACCACAGTCCTGGGACGAGAGAAGGATCTAAAGGACGAAGAGAGGAAGAAGCCCGCCGTGATCCAGGTTTGCGTGCATGACTTATGCTTGGTCTACCACATATGCCATGCCGACGTTGAGTGCCAGGATTTTAAGGACTTCCTCGAGAGCAACCTAGTCAAATTCGTTACTGTAGACTTTGGTAACGACAAAGAAGTCCTGCGTCGGATAGGCCTCGTTGTAGGCAACACCTTCGACCTCCAGAAGAATCGGCTGGTGTCCTCTCGTCAGCCTTCAATGCTGACCCTGGCAGGAGCCATGGTTCATCCTTCGTACGGTAAACTGGAGAAACCTCCATACACGTTTCATCGTCATGCATGGCAGCGGAATGTACTAGATATAGACCACATCCACTACGCTGCAATGGATGGCTACCTTTGCTTCAATATCTACAAGGGTTGGATGAAGAGCAACAGCCAAGTGTGCGGTTCAAGCAAAGAAGTATCGGCCAAGAGGAAGAGGGACAAGGACGAAGTCGAGGACGTGGACGAGGACTCCGAGTAAGGTGGCAGTGTCGTTGCTCATGGTGGTTCTAATGCAGTGTCTACCGGAATAGTTGCAAAGTTTAATTTCAGGTGTGCTTAATTTAATTTGAGGGGTGTGTTGTGCTGAGCCCCCAGCAGAACTATGTTATGTTTCTTCTCGTTACTTTAACTCTTCAGTACGTACATACTAGTATTTCTTACATTTCATCTTTTAGTTGGTATAGTACTACCACTCGTTTCTTCACATTATATACGTACAATATATATGGCCAACATCATATAGCCAGCAGTTTAGTTGTCAAAGAATTTCAGGGTGCTTAGTTTTGTCAAAGAATTCCAGGATGCTTAGAGGGTGCTTGGATCCAAGGGACTTATTTTAGTCTGACTAAAAATAGTCTCTTTAAGAGGCTAAAGTTCCAAGCACCCCTGACTAAAGAGGGGCTAAAACTAGTCTTGAGACTAAAATTTTTAGTCAGGGGTACCCCTACTAAAATGTGGATTAGTCCTCTCTCTACTCATTTAACTCCTCTCCTTTAACACAGGCGAGTTCTGGATTGGAGGGTTTGGAGGATAATAAATGCTCATTAACTTGATTTTAGCCTTTTTAGTATTTGGATCCAAGCATGGGTGAGGCTAGCATCCCACTACTTTTAGTCATGGGACTAAAACGTATCCAAGCACCCTCTTAGTTTTATTTGAGGGATGGGTTGTGCTGGACACCATTATTGTGACTAGCCTTTTTAATAGTACTATATGCATAATTTGGCAACGAGCGCTCTCTATATGTACCACCTTTTTTTTAATTTCAAGTTTTGCTCCATGGCGCAATCCATCGATACTACTGCTGTACAAAAGTATACATTTTTTAAAAGGCTAGAGGGCGGGGCAGTCTAGCTTGGTCGGTTTCACGAGAGGCGAGGGCCTTTGTGATTTGACGGCTCATTACTGCTGGAAGGCGGGGCCTTGTGATTTGACTGCTCGTATAAATGTGCCGACGACCTGATCGAGGAGGAGCAAAGAACCATGCGGTATACTCAAGTTTTCCACTGGACTAGTACTGCGACGGAGGAGCACGAAAAACGGCAGCCCAGTGCCATATGGCGATAAAAAATGATCTAATTTGCTAGTCATCTCATTGTTAGCATTGTTCTATTCATTCCCTAAAAAAAACATTGTACTATTCATGCCTCGCAGAGAACATGACACGTGCGGCGAAACACCCGAAGCAAAAGATGAAACACAGGAGCAAAAGAAGAAGGAAAATTATCACCCCAAATGATCTAATTCGCCGCGGAGTCGTAACTGCTTCTTCATCGCCTCCACGACCTCCATCTCCTTGCGCGTTTCCTCCGTCATCTTCTTCATTCTGTCCATGACGCGGGATTTCTCGACGCGAGCCTTCATCATCTGTTCCACGGCCGCATTACGTACCTTGACAGCAGCTGGGTGCTCGATGCGGAGCTTCGCCAACTCCTCCTTCTGGTCCATGACGAGGGCCTGCAGCATCTTCATCGAGGAACTACTATTCTCATGCAGCTTCTTCCAGCCGGCGTTCTTCTCCTTCAACAGGTCGATCTCGTGGCAGAGCTTCGCCTTGTCCTCCTGAAGTCGCAGGATTTCACCGGTCGCCTTCTTCTCCGAGGCCATGCTCTTCTTCAGCAGCATCACCAAGCCGGCGGTCAACTCCCCCTGCTGATTGAGCTCAGCGGGCATGTCGTCGAGGCTCTCCTTTAGCAACTCCATCAAGCCTTGGATGAACTCCTTCTGCTTATTGAGCTGATCGGGCATGCCGTCGAGGGATAACGACTCCAGCTCCCCCGACTCGGCATGTTCGCCTCTGCGGCTAGGGCGCTCCTGGGAGCCATCGCCTGCCCGTGAGAGATCTTTCGAGGTCTCTGCGTGGCGGCGAGCCCTCTTTTTTTTATGCAGCCTTGGTTGCCGCTCCCTTGTTACGAGTAGTTCTTGACCTAGAGCTCTGCTCACTGGCCATGGCAACGACGGACGAAGAAGAAGCACTTATGAGGAGGAAAGGTAGAGTAATTTTCGGTTAGGTAGTTCCCCTTTTTATAACATAAGTACTAGCAGTAGTACTAATACCTGCATAGTGGGAACACGTTCAGGTTTGGTACGTACTAGTAGGTGTGAGCAGGCTTTCGAATGTGATGGGAACAAGGTAAAGATTAATTGATGGTTTTGGTTTCGAGGCCCGAAACGGCTCTCGATGAGTTTAGCGGAACATAAATTTCAAGTACTACACTGCTCAAATGCGTAAATATTACTCCCTCCGTTCCAAAATAGATGACCCAACTTTGTACTAACTTTAGTACAAAGTTGAGTCATCTATTTTGGAACGGAGGGAGTATGTTACTGTCAAAAATTGCCACAAAATACGAAGGAGGCCAATGGAAGTACTACTAGCAACCCATGATTTAACTACTCGCATGCGCGCAGTGGAGTAATAATGTCTTTCTTCCGCCCTCACGTCCACTCAATTTGCATGCGCTGTATTAATTGACCATCAATGAAGTGAACGAGTTTACATGCGTCAAATTATCACATGGGGTGGATCTTGGTACAAAATTGCGTCCGCCCGTGTACCCGCGTGTGCGTGCGAGGGAATGAGTGCATGCATGACGTGCGTGCACATCTTCGCTTCGTGCATGTACCGCCAGTATGGCTCAGGGAGGACGAGTACATCTTCTGGAACCAGCAGCACGTCACTGTGATCAATCCATGCAAGGAGGTCGCGACAACGCCTCCACATGTGCCACGTGGCTTCATGAACTGTAAGAGAGACATTGTGTAGCGTGCCATTGGTATTCTAATTTACGTGTTTTGCACATACTCGAAGTACTAGTAAGGTACACGTGCATTGCACGCATCAGATTTTGCAACCAAATTATGAATAAATACCACACTATAGCATGTAAGCTCTGAGTCATATATGCCTGATGTAGCCCTTCGTTTAATTCTTATAGTTTCATCTCATTCAAAATCAATTAGTTTTTATAAAAAAGCTAAGAACGCGGGAATAGGAAAAACATGGGATTATAGTGGAATGTCGTCTTGAATCCTACAGGATTGTACGAGTGTTTGATTGTGCATATAAAAATGCAGAATTCTTTCAAAGAGGTTTGAGTGGATGGGATGTTTCCTATGAAATCTAGTGCAAATGAATCATATGGAAAAATTCCTATGGTTTACAATCCTACGAATCAAACAACCAAGATAGGAAAAATTCCTAATGATTAGAATCCTCCAAAATTCCTCTGAGAATCATTTGAATCAAAGAAGCCCTTAATCTATTTTATGATTCATGGAATTGTGCGTTGTAAAGCATAAAGTAAAAACAAATAATGGAAATTCAACTAGAAAAAAAGTTTGGGCAGTTGTGATACGGAAGATTCTAGAACAAAAGAGAACCACTGTTGTTTTGAGGTTTGTGCATTATGCTTAAGTTCAACCATGGAGTCTGCTAGATTGTACATGTGGCAAAATCCGGTGGGGGGCTAGAAGATGGTGCGAGGGGCCGAGTGGAGGGAGGCTATGAAGGAATGCACAAGTGCGAGATCGATATTTAGAGAGAGGGGGCGAACACGGGCGCTGTTGCGCGCAGTGGCGGAGCCATGAAAAATAAATGAGCTAGGGGGCCAAGCATTGCTAATCCTTTACGAGGAGGGTCAATTCATGAACTTAAACCATTTTTAGCAGCAATTGTCTAATGATCACATTCATATTAGCCTCGATATATAGTGATGTTAGGGGGGAGGGGACAGGGCCCTTACTGCCCCCTGTCTTCGCCATTGTGCACGCGTCTGAGAGATGAAGCGGAAGGCATGGATGATGAGAGGGGGATGTTGGATATATAATTAATGTGGGTGTATTAGCTATATATGTTAATCCTATATAGAGAGGTATAGATTGATTGATGTGGACGTGGGAAAGAGGGTGAGACCTCACTGGATATATCGATTGATTGGTTTATGTGGAAAACTATGAAATACCTAGCTATATACACACATACATAGAGGAACATCGATCGTTGCGCATGCACGCGTGAGAGATAACGAGTGCCCGATATGATGGAGAGGCGGATGTGTGTGGGTGTGTGCCTTCATGGGAGACCGACCTGAAGAAAAAGATTGTATGCGTGCGAGGATAATGCCGACTGGTAGTGCGTGTGCATGCATGCACGAGAGAAAGTTAGTGGTACAATTATAAAGAGAAGACTACTGTGTGGGTGTAAAAGAATAGGTGAGGTCATAATCAATGTAAAGTTGAATTCAAATATTTGAATAAGAGATCCTGATGTTTGAAACCCATGCATGCATGAATATAACGGAGATCTGCGTGGTGTGGTTTGGAAACGAGCATGTTGTAATGTATACACATTGAACAAGGTCAGACTGATTTGAATTTGAGATATCGATGGCAGATTGGCCACGTCGCATCCGTGCATGGACACATTATTCTAATTGGAGATGATGGGTGGCTTTCGCATCACATATCTATATCTATACCCCTATATATATATATATTTATATTTTTTTATATTGTGTGCGGGTAACTTTAACTTTGAAATATGGTCGTTGGATGAGGTGAATCCGATGGTCCAAAGATGGCAAATTTGAGCACTACTGGCCGCTGGATATCATCTAGATTCCACCAGATTTCGCCACATGTATAATCTAGAAGACTCCATGGTTGAACTTAAGCATAATGCACAAACATCAAAACACAAGCACTTCTTATTTGTTCTAGAATCTTCCGTATCAGAATTGCCCAAATGTTTTTCTACATGATTTGCCATTATTTGTTTTTACTTTATGTCTTACAACGCACAATTCCATGAATCTTAAAATAGATTAGCTTTCTTATAAAAACTAGATGATTTTGAATGAAATGAACTATAAGAATTAAACGAACATCTACATCATGCATATATGACTCAAAGCTTGCATGCTATAATGTGGTATTTATTCATAATTTGGTTGCCAAATCTCATGCGTGCAATGCACGTGTACCTTACTCTAGTCTAAATGGTGTTTGTGTGTGTGTTGTGCGTGTTGAGGTGCAAATTGTCTTTTTTTGGTACACGTTAAGCTTGTTCTTCCGAAATTTCAAGCCGCGCCTTGTTATGCCGAAAATTCAAGCTAGCGTCTCTGTCTATCGTGCTGCGAAACTCCCGCCTCTTCAACCCGCGCCTTGTTAGCCCAAAATATTTAAGATATATCTTTGTCTCGTTGTGCTCCGACAACTCCCTCCATCTCAACCCGCGCCTTGCTATTCCGAAATTACAACGCGCGCGAAAACTCCCACCTCCTATGAAATCCCCATGGTACCCCTGAACCAAAAGAACCGCCTCAAATTGGTGGGGGTACTTTCGTAACTTACCCCACATTTCGGACAAGCGCGTCTCTAAGCCATGGTTCCCCACTACCATCCCATCCACCCACCCATTCGTACACCGAGGCCGCGAAAACCCGCGACGAAACCCCACACCCTGCTCCGTCCGCCACCCAGCCAGAGCCTCTTCCCCGACGACGTCGTCCACGGCAACACCTCGACGTCCCTCATCCACCGTACCGGATGAGGATCTGTCGTCGATCTCATCGTCCCGCCGGTTCAGCCACCCCGTCCTCCACCTCCAAGGAGCTGCCCCGACATTCCCCTCGTCTTTCGCGCCACCTCCATTCCCACACCGCCGTCTTCACCTGCACCACGGCAAGAGCATCATCATCACCGTTTGCTCGGATGAAGCTGCGGCCTAATCGGCGCCACCAAAGAGGTTGTACACTAATCGCCGCATTTTCTTCTTGATTCGATCTCACGGTGCTGCCGGCGCTCGGTCCCGAGACGACACGATGCGGCTCCATCCACGGCGGCGTCGCCGGCCACTTCCTCCACGGCGTCGCTCCCTCGGCGGCGACGTCCACATCAGTAGGAGCTGCTGCTGCTGCTTTAGCTCTCGCTCACGCTGCTGCTCTGCTCTTGCTCTCGGTCCCCTGCCTGGTCTGCTCTTGCTATTGCTCTTGCTCGCGCTGCTGCTCTCACTCTTGCTCTTTCTCTTGCTTGCGATGATGCTCCGATTTAGCTACACTTCAGTCGACTGAATCGACTTTTGGGTCAGTTGATTTTCAGGGGGTGGGGGGGGGGCTCGCCGGGGTGAAGGAAGAACCAGCCGCAGCGGGGATGGGGGCTCGCCGGAGAAGTACCCCACTATCTATCTTAGGGTTCAGGATGGGGGCGGCGGTCGCCGGCGGTGGCGGGGCGGTGGCGTGGGGATTGCCGGAGAAAAAGCTCGGCACGGGGGGGGGGGGGGGGGGGGTAGCTAGAGGGATGGCCGGGGCGGCGGCGGACCGGCGGTGGGGAGTGTTTTCGACGCGGGCGGGGCGGCGCACCGCCGGCCGCGGGCGGCGGGGGGCTGCTGTTTGGCCGGTGGTGACTGGCGGCTCAGGGGTGGAGGTTGAAGATGAACCGCATGCCGTTGATTTCGTATCCAACGGCTGCAAAATCGACTGACCAAAGATGAAAAAGTCAGTCGACCGACGCGTAGCCTCACCTTGCTAGTGCGTTCAGTTTCGACAGCAAAATTCAGTTTCGACAGTTAAGTTCAGTTTTGACAGTTAAATTCAGTTTCGACAGTTAAGTTCAGAGATGAGCGGCTGATGTATTTTACATCTAGCACTTTGTGGTTATGTATTTTACGTCATGTATTGGAGATGTTATTAGAATTCCACTCAGGTTAACGTTGTTCGTTGTCTCTCTTGTCCTGCTTCAGCCTCGGCGTCGTACAACTCACCGGAGCTGCTCCAACGACGAAACCCTCCATCACAGCGGAGCAGTACCTCGGGCTCCATCTCCAGACGCCTAAGATCTTCTTCCCCTCCTCCGACAGCCAAGTCAGCCGGAGCATCCTCACCGACCAACCCAATCACGCCGAGATCGACATGGCTTCGCCAAAGAGGTTGTACACTTGTTGCATCTCTTTTTTACTCTACATGTTATATATATTGTCCACTGAGCACTCGTAGTAACGGGAAATACGATTATTTTATCCTACTATATGACAAGCAGTGAGGTACCAGGCAACTTAGCTATCCATGATGGACTCTCTTGAATGCCATCATTATTTATCTCTGCGCGTTTGAGCTGTGCATTTGTCGATGGGCCTGGGAGTTGAGCTAGTATGGCAGTGGCCTGGGTCCAAAGTAATAGAAGTAGCACAAAACATTTTTTTAGTGTAGGATTTTCCTTGCTCAAGCCTGCCTACTAGAATCGCCAGTGCTTGAAAGGAAAAGTGAATGAAAAACATCGGAATTGGAAAGTTCCCTATGGTACTACTTTTCATGAATTTGGTGCAAAGGAATGGAGCAAAGGAAAACTGTAGGATTTGTTCCTTTAGTGTCTCCTTGAAAGAAAAACCGTAGGAATTCTAATTTCCACTTCTCCTCCTTTTCATATTCCTATTCATCAAGCACAAGACT
Organism: Triticum aestivum; assembly: GCF_018294505.1. Taxonomy (NCBI): domain Eukaryota; kingdom Viridiplantae; phylum Streptophyta; class Magnoliopsida; order Poales; family Poaceae; genus Triticum; species Triticum aestivum. The sequence goes on from NC_057796.1 coordinate 409,481,315, forward strand.
AAGAGATAGTAGCATAATAGCATTATAACCGTACATTTTCTTGTGGTTTGACTTAATCTCACCATGCTTTTTTGCATCCTGTGATCTTCCAATTGTTGTGAATCAAGCACCCAGATTGGCAGAAATCCTGCGTTTTTAAATTCTCTGTTTTGCACGTGCATTCCTATCCTATTCCTGTCTATTTCCTATCCCTGCATTGTTAGAATCCTCAAATTCAAACAAGCCCTTACTCAATTACTTCTGTTACAGATATGTGTCAAAGAAAACCTTGTGTGGTTTGTCCTGCTCCTGCGGCGCTGTGTTCCACCCCAGCTCAGCTGCTCCAACGACGGAAGGGTTCACCACAGCAGGGATCCGCTCTCCAGACTGTCTTTCGCTGCCTCAGATCTTCTTCCCCGCCGCCGGCAGCCACGACAACTGCATTACCATCATCAACTAAGCAGATGACCTTGAGGACTACACAGGTCCGTAAGAGAGGTCGCACTCTTCCGTGTCTCCTTACGTTATGCGTCGCTTAATACGATGACATGCTACATTATCGTCGTGTTCACCTATTAGACTCCGAGTCAGGTCCAAACTAATGCTGAAACTTGAGTTTTTAAATGGTTGTGGGGTACATATTGGGGCAGCAATCAGTACTATCTGTCTACTATCTGGTTAATCTCCGGTGTCTACTATGAGTTTCATGTTGGGTGCAAACAAACATTAAAGGAGCCATTATCTGTATTTCTTAACTAAAGCTATTAGCTGCTTGCTATCATTGGTTTTGGGTCTATCCACAGTTTTCTACCATCACTCTGGATTTGTGTATGCACTCCTTACATAATCTCACTATGTTTTATTCCTATGCATGCCAGTTATTGTACACAATGGAACTGATCATGTAGAGCAAAAGAGACGAGCCTTGCGTGGCAATAAAATTTCATGCATGCGTCGTTCCATGGTGGGCGCAAAGGCAGCCCCCCTCCACCCATTTCGGATCGTAATCAAGAGGAAGATCACTGTTCTGAGGGGGATTCAGAAGGAGAAGACCACTCCTATTTACCCCATGAGGTCTTCACTCTAACTTGGCATGCTGATGTTGGTAATATCATGCATATATGGTGCCTTGCATTGCTTACTCTATACATTAAAGATGTCATCTGCTTAGTTTAGACATGCTTTGTGTCAATGCCATCTGTTTAGTTTCTTTATCGTATATGTGAATCATGCAATGCCATCTTGTCTAGCCAGGCATCATATATGTGAATTTTGCAATGCCACCCTGGTTAGCCAGTCATCTTATATGTGAATTATATCATGCCATCATTTTTTTATTACGTGTTAAATTTGTCAACAATTTTAGTACATTCAATTACTCTTCCTGTGCATCAGCCATTCGGCACGGTCATGGAAAAATCTGGAGTGGAAACAAGGTCTTCAGAGCAGGCAATGCTATCTGATGAAGCGCATGTCTTGCTGGTTACCGATGGCTCCTCAGAGGAGGATTCAGAGACAGATGACCAGTCATATCCCCCCCCCCCCCCGAGGTGCATGCCCTAACTTGGCAGGGTTATGTTGCTCATATCGTGCATATGGTATGTTGCATTGCTATGTCATTTGCTTAGTTTAGACATGCTTTGTGTGAATGCCACCTGTTTAGTGTCTAAATACCATATATGTGAATTATGCAATGCCATCTTGTTGCAAGACATTATATATGTGAATTATGCAATGTTATCTTGTTGCAAGGCATTATGTATGTGAATTATGCAATGCCATGCTGTTGTAACACCCTGAGAATCATGCTACAGTAACCCCCTGTGATTAAGCTAATCATGTTGCTAAACAGGGCTTGATCACATTTGAATCACACTTCCTTTCAAACTCCTAGTTCAAACTTCAATTAAATTAAAGTGGAAAATAAAAGTTTTCAAAAATTTAAACAAAAATGTTCGGTGGGTGCCAAATAATACACTGGTAATTATGGTGGAGAAAACACATTTTTATAAAATACCTAAATACTTTTAAATGACATAAAACAGAAAAGAAAATAAACAAATAAAAAGAAAACAGAAAAACAGAACAGACAGAAAAAAGAAAGCAAAGGAGAAGGCCCTTCCCCCCCCCCCACTTCGTCCCTGGCCCATCTGGACTGGACCCGTGGCCCAAACTGGGCCGCCCCCCCGACCCCCCGGCCCAGCCCACCTCTCCCCCGCGTCCCCATCCCTGTTCCCCCGACCGGGGTCGAACAGTGGCCGTCCCCGCCGCACCCCCTCGTCGGCGACGGGGAGGATAAGGGCGCCAGCTCCCCCGCCTCCTCGGGCCTCTCTCCCACTCGCCCCCGCTCGTCCCTCGGCCTCTGCGCCTCCCCCCCGCTAGATCCACCTCCCTCTCCCCTTCGTTCCCCTCTGCCCGAGCGCGCTCGCCGCCGTTCACCGTCGAACTCGCGGCCACCGTGCCCCGATTGCCCCGACGACGTGCCCGAACGCCTCCCCGCCGTCGACTATGTCGACTACGCCATCGGGAACGAGCCGAGCGCCACTGCACCGACCTCCCCGAGCTCTTCTTCCCCGCACGGCCGCCGTCGATCGCCGCCCCGTTTCGCCGCCTCGAGCCTCCCCGAGCACGCTGCCGTCCCCCTACAGCCTCGCAGTGAGCCTCTCCTTCTCCTCCCCCTCTCCGTTAGCTCGCCCGCGCTCCGTAGCTGCTCCCCCACGCGCGCCCGAACGCCGCACCGCGGAGCTCGCCGCCGGCGGGCCTCCGGTGACCTTTTGGTCACGGGCTCAAGCCCGCTTGCTCGATAGCCCGCCGCAGCCGCATTTCCGTCGGGCACCCGTAGCACCTCGCCGCCGGCGAGCTCGTAGCGCTCGCACCCGGCCGTTCCAGCCCCTCCGACCACCGCAGTCGGACGCGCGACACCGAGCCGCGTCGAACGCGCCCAGCCACGCCCCCGCAAACCCACCGTAGCGCAAACCCGCACCCCCTCCCGAGCCGCGCCGCCGCGTTTGGCTCGCCGGAGCCGCTCCGGCGCCGGCCGCCGACGTGGCTGGCCTGGGGCCACCCCAGTGCCCCTGCCAGTGGCCCCCACGGGCCCCAGTTGACTGGGTTGACCCAGTCAACTGCTGACTGGGCAGGCCCAGTCACTGACATGCGGGCCCCGCCGCAAAAATATAAAAAGAAAGAAAAGAAAATGTTTTATAAATAAAAATAATTAGTTTAACTAAACACTCACTGACATATGGGGCCCACCCCTCTAATTATACTGTTAGATTAGTTTAAATAGATATTAGACTAACAGAGGCTGACATGTGGGTCCCACTGGACCCACCTGTCTGGTTTGACTGGTCAGCCGACCTGTTGACCTGCTGACGTCAGCATTGCCTCATGCTGACGTCATAATTCATTTTTGCTTAATATAAATAATTCCAGAAATTCAAATAAACTTTGAAAATTCATATCTTTTAAACCGTAACTCGGATGAAAATGTTTTCTATATGAAAGTTGCTCAGAACGACGAGACGAATCCAAATACGCAGTCCGTTCGTCCACCACACCTCCCTAACCTATCGAACTAGCAACTTTCCCCCTCCGGTCCGTCTGTCCGAAAACGCGAAACATCGGGAATACCTCCCGGATGTTCCCCCCCTTCACCGGTACCACCTACTGTCGCGTTAGGACACCCCTAGCACCGCTCATTGTCATGTCACGCATCGTCATGCTTATGTTTGCATTGTATTTACTGTTTCTTCCCCCTCTTCTCTCCGGTAGACTACGAGACCGACACTGCTGCTGCCCAGTTCGACTACGGAGTCGACGACCCCTCCTACTTGCCAGAGCAACCAGGCAAGCCCCCCCCCTTGATCACCAGATATCGCCTATTCTTCTCTATACTGCTTGCATTAGAGTAGTGTAGCATGTTACTGCTTTCGATTAATCCTATTCTGATGCATAGCCTGTCATTGTTGCTACAGTTGTTACCCTTACCTGCTATCCTACTGCTTAGTATAGGATGCTAGTGTTCCATCAGTGGCCCTACACTCTTGTCCGTCTGCCATGCTATACTACTGGGCCGTGATCACTTGGGAGGTGATCACGGGTATATACTATATACATTATACATGACACATGTGGTGACTAAAGTCGGGTCGGCTCGAGGAGTACCCGCAAGTGATTCTGATGAGGGGGCTGAAAGGACAGGTGGCTCCACCCCGGTAGAGGTGGGCCTGGGTTCCTGACGGCCCCCGACTGTTACTTTATGGCGGAGCGACAGGGCAGGTTGAGACCGCCTAGGTGAGAGGTGGGCCTGGCCCTAGTCGGCGTTCGCGGATAACAACACGCTTAACGAGTTCTGGGTATTTGATCTGAGTCTGGCCATTTGGTCTATACGCACTAACCATCTACGTGGGAGTAGTTATGGGTATCCCGACGTCGTGGTATCAGCCGAAGCTCTTTTGACGTCAGCAACTGAGTGGCGCGCGCCGCATTGGACCGTAAGCTCGCGCTTGTATTAAGGGGCTAGGTCTGCTTCCGGCCGCGTACGCAACGTGCAGGTGTGCATAGGGCGATGGGCCCAGACCCCTGCGCGCATAGGTTTAGACCGGCGTGCTGACCTCTCTGTTGTGCCTAGGTGGGGCTGCGACGTGTTGATCTTACGAGGCCGGGCATGACCCAGAAAAGTGTGTCCGGCCAAATGGGATCGAGCGTGTTGGGTTATGTGGTGCACCCCTGCAGGGAAGTTTATCTATTCGAATAGCCGTGTCCCTCGGTAAAAGGACGACCCGGAGTTGTACCTTGACCTTATGACAACTAGAACTGGATACTGAATAAAATACACCCTTCCAAGTGCCAGATACAACCCGGTGATCGCTCTCTAACAGGGCGACGAGGAGGGGATCGCCGGGTAGGATTATGCTATGCGATGCTACTTGGAGGACTTCAATCTACTCTCTTCTACATGCTGCAAGATGGAGATGGCCAGAAGCGTAGTCTTCGACAGGACTAGCTATCCCCCTCTTATTCTGGCATTCTGCAGTTCAGTCCACTGATATGCCCCTTTACACATATACCCATGCATATGTAGTGTAGCTCCTTGCTTGCGAGTACTTTGGATGAGTACTCACGGTTGCTTCTCTCCCTCTTTTCCCCTTTCTTCTATCTGGTTGTCGCAACCAGATGCTGGAGTCCAGGAGCCAGACGCCACCGTCGACGACGACACCTACGACACTGGAGGTGCCTACTACTACGTGCAGGCCGCTGACGACGACCAGGAGTAGTTAGGAGGTCCCAGGCAGGAGGCCTTGCCTTTTCGATCGTTGCTACTTTTGTGCTAGCCTTCTTAAGGCAAACTTGTTTAACTTATGTGTGTACTCAGATATTGTTGCTTCCGCTGACTCGTCTATGATCGAGCACTTGTATTCGAGCCCTCGAGGCCCCTGGCTTGTATTATGATGCTTGTATGACTTATTTATGTTGTAGAGTTGTGTTGTGATATCTTCCCGTGAGTCCCTGATCGTGATCGTACACATTTGCGTGCATGATTAGTGTACGGTCAAATCGGGGGCGTCACAAGTTGGTATCAGAGCCAACTGCCTGTAGGAATCCCCCTATCCACACTCCTTGGCCGAAGTCGAGTCTAGACATTACAAAACATTTTACTAACATGGCTGTGTGTCTTACGGGCCCACGTCGCCATTGGGTGGTATTAGGATCTTTTACTCCTCGACCTTTACTCTGGGACTCTGACATCTCTTCTATTCGGGTTAAGTGAATTTTGCTAAATCTAACATTAGGATCTCGTTATCACTTTCACCCGGAGAGCCCCTTATTACTGATGATCGTCTGCTGCACGTGAAGACCCTGAAGATACTCTCCGCTGATAACCCGAGAACTTGTGTTCATCGCTTTTGCAATTCCCTTTCATCGATAAACTCCTATGGATAACCACGTATACTTGCCATTCATACAATATTTCCCAGTTGATCTTGTTATTGCAAGATACCCAGAAATTCTCTCTGTTGTTCCGAGAATCCTTTGAGCTTACTGCCTTGCTGTTCTTTGTCACCTGAATACCCCTACGGATAATTCTCGCACTTACCGAGTATCCGCTCATCCCCAGTTGATTCAAGTATTCCACAATAGTCTTCAAAATACTATTCGATCTTCCGAAAATCTTCAGGAGCCTGTTGCTCTTGAAATTCTTGCTTACTAGCATTATGATTAATCCCATAAGTCTCGAAATCTTATTGGCACCCTTTGTCATTATCTTTTTGAGTCCATTGATTCAATATGTTGCGAATTCTCGCAATCCTCAATCAGATCCTAGAATTCATCCTTCCCGCTCAGACATCTTTAACATGAGCTGGATCTCGACCAATCAAATCGTAATCGATTGTACCCCTAAGGCTATTCAACTTATCCATCCCTAATCAGAGCATTGCTTCTGATCCCTTGTCTTGGAATTCATAATTCCTTTGCATTTGAGCTTTTGAGTTAGTCAGTTGTTTCTATAATCTGTTAACCTTGCATTCTTTCTTCCTCTGGTTGAGTACTGATTCTCACATCAGATCCCTTGTGGACCACCAGACCCTTTTGTCGGATTTTATCCGACAATGTCCTCCATATTAAATAAGCTTGTGAGCTTTTCCTCGGATACATGATGCCTTTGGTAAATTGTATCCTCTGCTTTGTGAACCATACTCTACTTTCAAGCTTGTATTATTTACTCCGAAGTTCGTGGTATATGTTCTAAGAAGCCCTGATGGGTTGAACCTATGCCTTCCTTAATATGGGTGAACTCGAAAGTTTTCACGAGTCATACTCTCCTGGTATTTTGCCATATAAAATTTCAACATTACAACTTCATCGAACGCGAGAAGTAAATGAAAGGATATGCATTGGAGAAGTGGGAGTCGACCTTGAACTTTGTGTTCATGCCCATGGACACGATGTAGATCTTATCATTAAAAGCTTCTCTTAAATTAATTATTCCCTTGGTATAAGTTCATCTTATATCTGGGATCTGGCCTTTTGCAATCGTGGTTCCGACCATGTTCTCCTTTAAATACCATTTCTTGGACAAGTTAAATCACTTGTCTTCTGCAGGTCAATACGCCTGCCCAACCTCTATTATGATCTACCTTTGAGTGTTACCCCTGGTATCTCGGGGATATCTTACCATTGCACTACATCTTATAAACCTTGATGAAGTACTACCTTACCTTGTCTTTGTCACTTCATGGGCTCTGGGTTGTTTGTCAACCGAGAACACCGATTAGTGAATCAAGTCCGCACACCGATTCAATAACTCTAGGTAATTTTCGTTGCTTACGAGTTTAATAATCATTAAGTCATTCCTAGCCTGATCGGCTATATCATTAGCGTGCTAAATTTTAACTGTGCTACCTGTTCCTTAACCCCGGAGCACAACTTTTGATGATGAGCTAAACTTACGCCGATCTTCCTCTCCTAACATTTCACCTTGAACAACAAGCTTGATTTCAAGCGTGTGTCCTACCCATGGTTCCAATAACCGTTCGCTTCATCATTCCTTTGACTTGATGTCGTCGCCGATCGATTACCTCTTCATAAATTCTCGCTACAAATGTGTCGTGAACATCATCAACATTCTGAGCTCTTCCAAGATATCTATCGAATTCTGAATGAGACATACCATCCTTGCCCTCGATGATTTGTTTTATCATCGACCATTTTGTCGCCTTCCATTCAACACAAACTTGTTCGTGTTTTGTGTTGTACCTTGATTTCCTTGCTATCTAGCTTATGATATGTTCTACCTTGGAGTATTACCATCTTTTATGTCAAGTATGTCGTAAGAATTTCACCACCTCGTATGACATCTTGGTACAGTGATACTTCTCCCCATCACTATTCTTTCTTGGTCCCGTGTTGTTTCTAAAAGGAATACCGACCAATGGTCTGTGATGTGTAAATTCTAAAATTCTAGCAACCCTATTGCTTTGAAGTCATTGGTCTATAGTTTCATTCTACGTCTATGGTTTAATGAATCATCATTCGAACATTGATTGTGCTACCTAGCCCATATTTCGGTTGCACATTTCAACCAATGTTTAACTGTGTATGTTTTCCTCGAGCATACATCATTAAGTCATTCGATCTAGCTAATGTTATCTCCTTGTTCACATAGTGGTGGAAATCCATCCTTTGGAAATCTCAATGGATTGTCGCTGAGTCAATCAGTCACCTCCTCACCTCTCCTTGATGTAATGATGAACCCTTGTCCGGAACTCGCTTCCATAGTTCATCTCCCGAGAATCTCCGATGTCGTTTCGACAATTTGTGTTGCACCTTTCTTCTCAGGCATCCTGAGTCTGAGTTACCCTGACACCAATCAGATCTGAATCTCGGTCAGATATGATGGTTGGAACATATTTCCAAGAGTTATAACATTGGCCTATTTATGACCCGGTAAGGTGATGATACCCAGCACACCTGGCGGGAGGACCTATTGTTATAAGTTTTCCTTTCAGCAAGGTTATCTATTCTTCCATGAGGAAATTGTAAGACTTATTCTATAAGTTGTTCCTGATGGATCCTTTTTGTTTCCAAATTCTGATCTTCACCTGTTGACCATGTCAATGCTATCTCAAAGCATGTCTATGGTACTCCGATTTTCAACAGGAACATTTGAAGCCCAATGCTAAATGTTTCCTGCTCAATTATCCAAACACCATTGTATGGGTAATGTCATGAAATTTCTCTCCCGTACCTAAAGAGTTTTCTACATTATATCATGTCATGGATATCATGCTCTGCTTGTCCTTGGAAAGGATATAACCTTGAAATATGTGTTTAAACACATTTTCCTTTCCATTCTTCTGTTTAATCTGATAATCATATTTTCCTTTCCATTGTTTGGTTTAACCTTTCTGGTGGACTATATGATCTAAGCAGTAATATTCTCCTGCTTGTGTAAACACCTCGGTGTACAACTCTGTCAGTAAGACCCTGTTACTATTGTTGGTGACATTTCGGTAACCACCGATGGACGAGAACTTTGCCTATTGGTCCGCCTCGTTTCAACGAGCAGGAAAATGGTTCTCTTCGTCCCTCGCCCTTGGTACCGACGATGTTGCTGACATATAACTGACAGGCTACCCTCTGACATGTCTTGCTATCATGATCGTGCAAGATGTCACCGCCCTTCCTACTTTTAACCCACATGGTGGGCCCATAACCCACAGTTCCACAGGATCGAAACCTGACTCTTATGTACACCCCCTGTTTCCAAGGTTGTTCCTCGCACCTGGCCTCGTATGTAATTCACGAGCCACCTTCAGGTCTGATATCGGACACAATACTTATTCCCGTTGCTTTGACCCTTTCACGCCCTATAACAGGCATCGAACAATTGCCTGCCCGCTCGAAACTTCCCAGGTTACCTCCTTACTTTGCTCTCGATATTTTCTTAAGTTTCGATTCGAGGGTTACCTTTCGCCACCTTCCTCGATGCTGTCGACCCGATAGACAACCTTGTCGAGGCCCGTTCTCCCAGAATGCCCACCCCTTATTCTTTCGTAAGTACGATGGAGTTCCTGAAGAAAGGACGCCGACTTCATCATGATGACCGAAGCAGAGAAATGAAGACATCAATGTATTGGACCAGCCTCTTCCAGAAGTGCAAGCCAGGATGAGAAGACCCGCTAGATTCGTTACCAAACCTTCCCCCCTTACTCCCCTCTTAAATCTCGGGACGAGATTTCTTGTAGTGGAGGAGATTTGTAACACCCTGAGAATCATGCTACAGTAACCCCCTGTGATTAAGCTAATCATGTTGCTAAACAGGGCTTGATCACATTTGAATCACCTTCCTTTCAAACTCCTAGTTCAAACTTCAAATATAATTAAAGTGAAAAATAAAAGTTTTCAAAAGTTTAAACAAAAATGTTCGGTGGGTGCCAAATAATACACTGGTAATTATGGTGGAGAAAACACATTTTTATAAAATACCTAAATACTTTTAAATGAAATAAAACAGAAAAGAAAATAAACAAATAAAAAGAAAACAGAAAAACAGAACAGACAGAAAAAAAAGAAAGCAAAAGGAGAAGGCCCTTCCCCCCCCACTGCGTCCCTGGCCCATCTGGACTGGACCCGTGGCCCAAACTGGGCCGCCCCCCCGACCCCCCGGCCCAGCCCACCTCTCCCCCGCGTCCCCTTCCCTGTTCCCCCGACCGGGGTCGAACAGTGGCCGTCCCCGCCGCACCCCCTCGCCGGCGACGGGGAGGATAAGGGCGCCAGCTCCCCCGCCTCCTCGGGCCTCTCTCCCACTCGCCCCCGCTCGTCCCTCGGCCTCTGCGCCTCCCCCCCACCAGATCCACCTCCCTCTCCCCTTCGTTCCCCTCTGCCCGAGCGCGCTCGCCGCCGTTCACCGTCGAACTCGCGGCCACCGTGCCCCGATTGCCCCGACGACGTGCCCGAACGCCTCCCCGCCGTCGACTACGTCGACTACGCCATCGGGAACGAGCCGAGCGCCACTGCACCGACCTCCCCGAGCTCTTCTTCCCCGCACGGCCGCCGTCGATCGCCGCCCCGTTTCGCCGCCTCGAGCCTCCCCGAGCACGCTGCCGTCCCCCTACAGCCTCGCAGTGAGCCTCTCCTTCTCCTCCCCCTCTCCGTTAGCTCGCCCGCGCTCCGTAGCTGCTCCCCAACGCGTGCCCGAACGCCGCGCCGCGGAGCTCGCCGCCGGCGGGCCTCCGGTGACCTTTTGGTCACGGGCTCAAGCCCGTTGCACTCCCCACCGTACGTAGATGCCCCCCAGCCCCTCCGCTTGCTCGATAGCCCGCCGCAGCCGCGTTTCCGTCGGGCACCCGTAGCACCTCGCCGCCGGCGAGCTCGTAGCGCTCGGCCCCGGCCGTTCCAGCCCCTCCGACCACCGCAGTTGGACGCGCGACACCGAGCCGCGTCGAACGCGCCCAGCCACGCCCCCGCAAACCCACCGTAGCGCAAACCCGCACCCCCTCCCGAGCCGCGCCGCCGCGTTTGGCTCGCCGGAGCCGCTCCGGCGCCGGCCGCCGACGTGGCTGGCCTGGGGCCACCCCAGTGCCCCTGCCAGTGGCCCCCACGGGCCCCAGTTGACTGGGTTGACCCAGTCAACTGCTGACTGGGCAGGCCCAGTCACTGACATGCGGGCCCCGCCGCAAAAATATAAAAAAAAGAAAAGAAAAAGAAAATGTTTTATAAATAAAAATAATTAGTTTAACTAAACACTCACTGACATATGGGGCCCACCCCTCTAATTATACTGTTAGATTAGTTTAAATAGATATTAGACTAACAGAGGCTGACATGTGGGTCCCACTGGACCCACCTGTCTGGTTTGACTGGTCAGCCGACCTGTTGACCTGCTGACGTCAGCATTGCCTCATGCTGACGTCATAATTCATTTTTGCTTAATATAAATAATTCCAGAAATTCAAATAAACTTTGAAAATTCATATCTTTTAAACCGTAACTCGGATGAAAATGTTTTCTATATGAAAGTTGCTCAGAACGACGAGACGAATCCAAATACGCAGTCCGTTCGTCCACCACACCTCCCTAACCTATCGAACTAGCAACTTTCCCCCTCCGGTCCGTCTGTCCGAAAACGTGAAACATCGGGAATACCTCCCGGATGTTCCCCCCCTTCACCGGTACCACCTACTGTCGCGTTAGGACACCCCTAGCACCGCTCATTGTCATGTCACGCATCGTCATGCTTATGTTTGCATTGTATTTACTGTTTCTTCCCCCTCTTCTCTCCGGTAGACTACGAGACCGACACTGCTGCTGCCCAGTTCGACTACGGAGTCGACGACCCCTCCTACTTGCCAGAGCAACCAGGCAAGCCCCCCTTGATCACCAGATATCGCCTATACTTCTCTACACTGCTTGCATTAGAGTAGTGTAGCATGTTACTGCTTTCGATATCCTATTCTGATGCATAGCCTATCCTTGCTACTATGTTGTTACCTTTACCTGCAATCCTACATGCTTAGTATAGGATGCTAGTGTTCCATCAGTGGCCCTACATTCTTGTCCGTCTGCTGTGCTATACTATCGGGCCGTGATCACCTGGGAGGTGATCACGGGTATATACTATATACACATGACACATGTGGTGGCTAAAGACGGGTCGGCTCGAGGAGTACCCGCAAGTGATTCTGATGAGGGGGCTGAAAGGACAGGTGGCTCCACCCCGGTAGAGGTGGGCCTGGGTTCCTGACGGCCCCCGACTGTTACTTTATGGCGGAGCGACAGGGCAGGTTGAGACCGCCTAGGTGAGAGGTGGGCCTGGCCCTGGTCGGCGTTCGCGGATAACAACACGCTTAACGAGTTCTGGGTATTTGATCTGAGTCTGGCCATTTGGTCTATACGCACTAACCATCTACGTGGGAGTAGTTATGGGTATCCCGACGTCGTGGTATCAGCCGAAGCTCTTTTGACGTCAGCAACTGAGTGGCGCGCGCCGCATTGGACCGTAAGCTCGCGCTTGTATTAAGGGGGCTAGGTCTGCTTCCGGCCGCGTACGCAACGTGCAGGTGTGCATAGGGCGATGGGCCCAGACCCCTGCGCGCATAGGTTTAGACCGGCGTGCTGACCTCTCTGTTGAGCCTAGGTGGGGCTGCGACGTGTTGATCTTACGAGGCCGGGCATGACCCAGAAAAGTGTGTCCGGCCAAATGGGATCGAGCGTGTTGGGTTATGTGGTGCACCCCTGCAGGGAAGTTTATCTATTCGAATAGCCGTGTCCCTCGGTAAAAGGACGACCCGGAGTTGTACCTTGAGCTTATGACAACTAGAACTGGATACTGAATAAAATACACCCTTCCAAGTGCCAGATACAACCCGGTGATCGCTCTCTAACAGGGCGACGAGGAGGGGATCGCCGGGTAGGATTATGCTATGCGATGCTACTTGGAGGACTTCAATCTACTCTCTTCTACATGCTGCAAGATGGAGATGGCCAGAAGCGTAGTCTTCGACAGGACTAGCTATCCCCCTCTTATTCTGGCATTCTGCAGTTCAGTCCACTGATATGCCCCTTTACACATATACCCATGCATATGTAGTGTAGCTCCTTGCTTGCGAGTACTTTGGATGAGTACTCACGGTTGCCTTTCTCCCTCTTTTCCCCTTTCTATACCGGATTGTCGCAACCAGATGCTGGAGTCCAGGAGCCAGACGCCACCGTCGACGATGACACCTACGACACTGAAGGTGCCTACTACTACGTGCAGGCCGCTGACGACGACCAGGAGTAGTTAGGAGGTCCCAGGCAGGAGGCCTTGCCTTTTTGATCGTTGCTACTTTTGTGCTAGCCTTCTTAAGGCAAACTTGTTTAACTTATGTCTGTACTCAGATATTGTTGCTTCCGCTGACTCGTCTATGATCGAGCACTTGTATTCGAGCCCTCGAGGCCCCTGGCTTGTATTATAATGCTTGAATGACTTATTTATGTTGTAGAGTTGTGTTGTGAAATCTTCCCGTGAGTCCCTGATCGTGATCGTTCACATTTGCGTGCATGATTAGTGTACGGTCAAATTGGGGGCGTCACAGCTGTTTAGGCAAGCGTCATATATGTGAATTATATCATGCCGTCCTTTTTTTGTATTTCTCATTGCTTTTGTCGACAATGTTTGTATATTCAACTGCTCTTCCTGTGCATCAGCCATTTGAATTGATGATGGAGAAATCTGGAGTGAAAACAAGGTCTTCAGAGCAGACAATGCTACCTGCTGAAGCAGATATCTTGCTGGTTACAGATAGCTCTTCGGAGGAGGATTCAGAGGCAGATGACCAGTCCTATTATCCCCCTGAGGTGTATGCTCAAACTTGGCAGGGTTATATTACTCATATAATGCATATGTTGTATTGCAATGCTTAGTTTTTACATCATATACACAATATTGAATGCCATCTCCTTCGTTGACACATCATATATGCGATTGCCCTCTGCTCACTTCCTTAGTATATAAATCATATATTTGAAATATGTCATGCCATGATGTTTAAATAGACATCATGTATCTGAATTATGGCATGCCAACCCATTTTCTAAAGACATAATATAGTTATAACATCTCATCCTGTTTACATAGTCATCATATTTTAAATTATGTCATACTATCCGTGAATTATATCATGCCATCATGTTTCCATCGATGGCATGTTTGTGATTTATGGCATGCCAACCACTTTAATAGACACATCGTATAGTTATATCATGTCATCCTGTTTACATAGTCATCATATTTTGAAGTATGTCATTCTATCCTGTTTAGGTAGCCATCATATATGTGAAATTGTGTCATGCTATCCTGTTTAATTAGCCATCATATATGTGAAATTATGTCCTGCTATTCTGTTTGCTTAGACAACATAAATGTGAATTATTTCATGCCCTGTTTTCTTCCCTACCATCCATTGCACCTGTCTATCTTACAATGTCTGTACATTCAATTACTTTTCTTGTTTATCAGCCATTTCAATTGGAGGGAGTGATGGCAGTATCAGTGGGAGTAAAAACACGGTCTTCAGAAAAGATCGTGCTACCTGTCGATGCAGATAGAACCACGGTTGTACTTGCCCAAGAACAAGCCCCACCACACATAACCCACACTCATGCAGATTGTACCCCTACCCAGTTTGACAGAGAACCAGCTACACCCCTTCTAACCCCAACCCCAGCAGATAGACACCCAGTTCCCGTTGACACAGCACCGTCTCCACCACAGAGCACCCAAACACGAGCAGTTAGTAAGGCAACTGCAGTGCCCAAATCATGAGGACCACCACTCTGAACCCGAAGTCAACGCTTAAAGCAGAAGAAGAATTGTTCTCAGGTCAGGTTCCGTAGCTATGGTTCATACTACTTTTCTCTTGCATCACTGTATTTACTGATACCAACTAATTTCAAATTTGAAGGATGCAATTGAAACTCCAATGGCGCAACAGGTATGTTTTAAACCTGTTTCTTCAACGTGTTTGGCTGTTTGCTGTTGTAACTTGCTCTATGTTGATTTCAGTTTCAATTGAATAAATAGTTATGTTCTCATGCCATGCACATTACAAGTGTTGTTATTGCTGTGTAGTTTCCCACAGTTATATTTTGTCTATGCTGCTTTGTCTTAAATAGATATGATTCGAACTGTATCTATCTTGATTTGGCAACATGAACTAGAATGATATAGACCATACAAGGACCATACTACATAGATATATGTTTGTTTCATGCTATTATCCTGTCCACCTTACTACTGAACTGGTTTACCAAAATGAGTTTCATATACTACATTGTAAACCTGAGATGTGTTTGTTTGTTTCTCTTTTAGAACGCGGATAAAATATTGGAGAAGAGTACCCTGTTATGCAATGGTAAAGGAAGTAATGCAGATAAGGTTCAAGATAGTGTGACATCCCTGTGGTCTCCAAGAAAGCTGATAAAAACTATATTGAAGACACTGAGACAACCCCAAAGTCCTGTCTTGATGTAGTGTTCGAGTTACTGGCTACCACTGCTGGCACCAGCTCTTCGAACTCGTTGCCTGAATCAGTTCGGCTTCTTGAGTCTCAACTTCAAGTTGAAAGACATCGATCAGATGTTATGCGACAGGAAGCCAAAGGACTGAGGAAGTCCCTGTAGAATTCAGATGCATACTTTCTGGTGCAACAGCAAGCGCTGGAGGACTTAAGCGCCAAACAAGAGAAAGTTAATAAGCTTGCTAAGCATCTTGCCAGCATTATGGGTACCCAGGATATTGTTTCTTGAGCTCTTCTGAAGTGGCTTCAGTTCTGGACTTGTTTTGCTGCGGCGTTTATATGCTGTTGTGTTCCCTTATTTGCACTGGTGGCGAACTTTGATGCCCAGTGGATGTAATATGTGTAATAGCCGTGATAGCCTAGTGTAAGTTTCTTGCTTATTTATTTCCTTGTTGTCTTGTTTATTTGTTTGCTTGTAGTCAGTGCAGTTCTTTTTCTGCGGTTTGCTAGTGGCTGCAATAACCTATTTTTAAAAAATAGGCCACCATAACCATGGGCTAATATTTACTATAGTGACACTGGGCCTCCTACGGGCCGTAGAAACAGTGGGCCTTCTACGGGCCGTAGAAACAGTGGGCCTTCTACGGGCCGTAGAAACAATGGGCCTTCTACGGGCCGTATCATCAATGGGCCTTCTACGGGCCGTATCATCAATGGGCCTTATACGGGCCATATGATCGATTGGCCTAACATGGGCCAAACAGACCGCATTCTGGCCGTAAACGGGCTAGAGTTGGAATCGTCCATTCATGGGCCGACCATAACGGGCCATCATTAATAGGCCGTATTTGATGACGCTATGAAAACGGCCCAACGTATTAACGGACCACAAATGGGCCGACTGTAACCATGAGCTGAATTTGGCCCACAAGCAGAAAATGACAGTAACGGGCCGTAAGTAAACGAATGCTGGAAAATAGCCCAAGAATAAATGGGCTCTGAGAAGGCTGAAAGATAACATGGGCTGGAAACGGCCCAACGGAATAATGGGCCGTTAATGGGTATAAAGTGATACACTATTCTTTACGGGCAGTTTCACCACGGGACGTTAATGGGTGTAAAGTGATACACTGTTCATTACGGGCCAGTTTCACCACGGGCCGTTAATAGGCCAAGAGTTACATAGGGCCTCATATGGGCCAAAAGACATCATGGGCCATACATGGGCCAGAAGTGAAAATGGGCTGGAATCATATTGGATGGCCCAGATGACGCTACTGGGCCTAATTCGAATAGGGCGTAACGGGCCTTGGGTTAGCGGGCTGTAAATGGGCTATATGCGAATAGGCCGTTAACAGGCTTTCCATGGGCCGGCCCGCCACCTTTTGACCAAGTCAAACGGGCCGGCCTTTTCATAGGAATGGGCCTCTGTTAGGCCGTGCCACGTGTCGATGTATCATAGGCGCCTTCTTTCCAATGAGTGGATGACATCTATCCCAGCGATGAGCCGACACGTGTTTCCCCCAGCCAATGATGATTTTATACGTGGAAAATCCCCATTGGTCGGGGCTGTTAACGGGTTATCGGATCCAAAACCCGACCCGATAGCTTAACAGCGTTCCGTTATGGTGAATGCCACGTGTCGGTCACCCTTGACGAAAGCACTTCTGTGACGCGCGATTTATCGTCATGGAAGTGGACACTTCCGTGATGATAATTTTGGTAATGTCATGGAACACTTCTACGATAGCACAGGTATGACTATCTTGATTCTGTCATAAATTTGTCATGGATGTACATGCATGACAAAAAACGCGACCTACTGTGACAAACACGTATCATCACGGAAGTATCTTTTTTTGTAGTGTATGTTCTGAGATTGATGTTGCTATGACTTTGCCATGCTTAATGCTTGTCACTTTGGGCCCGGGTGCCATGATTTCAGATCTGAACCGTTTATGTTATCACCATTATATCTATGTTCTAGATCCGATCTTGCAAGTTATAGTCACCTATTACGTGTCATGATCCGTAAATCCCGGAGTGACAGTATTTAGGATACTTTCCGGTGATGGCCGTAGTTTGAGGAGTTCATGTATTCACTATGTGCTCATGATTTGTTCTGGTTCTCTATTAAAAGGAGGCCTTAATATCCCTTAGTTTCCTTATGGACCCTTGCCACGGGAGGGTAGGACAAAAGATGTCATGCAAGTTCTTTCCATAAGCACGTATGACTATTTACGGAATACATGCCTACATTATATTTATGAACTGGAGCTAGTTCTGTACCATCCTAGGTTATGACTGTTATATGATGAATACCATCCAGCGAATTCACCGATCTAATGCCTATGAGTTTTTCACATATTGTTCTTGCTAAGTTACTATTGCTATTGCTATTGCTACTATAACCACTGCTACAAAATCATTGCTATCACTATTACCGTTACTGTTATTGTTACTACTACTATCAAAATTATCATACAACCATGCTACTGATCATATTGCTATAGATAATTAATCTCCAGGTGTGGTTGAATTGACAACTCAGCTGCTAATACTTACAAATATTTTTTGGCTCCCCTTGTGTCGAATCTATAAATTTGGGTTGAATACTCTACCCTCGAAAACTGTTGCGATCCCTTATACTTGTGGGTTATCAAGGCCTTTTTCTTGTCGGGGGGCATAGCTATATTTGTTGAGTCACTTGGGATTATTATCTATTTATCACTACAAAGAATCTGAAGGATACAAAGACCAAGATCATTTGCTCTAGGTCGAGGGTAGGTAAGGAACTGCCATCACACTCTGCACTTGATTCACCTTCTGTTTTGAGTAGACTTGCAACACCACCACATGCTATTAATCCTGATATGTCGCAAGTTATTGATGATGATACTTCTACAAATACTACTCATGATGATGCTAGTACCTTCCTTGATGATGGTGTGCCACTAGGTGATTTTCTTGATGAACAAATTGCTAGAGTTAAAGAAAATGAAATTACTGAAACTGAAGAGATCATTGAAACAGATGAAATACCTGAAACTGAAAATCTTGAAACACCTATTAGACCTAGCTCTCCTAGATATGAATTGCCTAAGGCACCTGAAGGTTATGTTATGGATGAGGAGACAGCTAGAGACTTTTTAGCTTGCAATGATAGAGATGATCTTAAGAAATTATTATGCAAACTGAAAGACAAATCTTTGAATGCTAGAATGAAGTGTGATCCCAAGTTTGCTACTTCACCTATCTTTGTTGATGATAAGGATTATGAATTCTCTGTCGACCCAAGGTTGATTACTTTGGTTGAATCTGATCCTTTCCATGGTTATGAAACTGAAACTGTAGTGGCACACCTTACTAAAATGAATGATATAGCCACCCTATTTGCTCATGATGAGAAGATTCACTACTATTATATTCTCAAATTATTTTCGTTCTCGTTAAAGGGTGATGCTAAGATATGGTACAATACTCTTGCTCCTGGTTGTGTGTGTAGTTCCCAGGATATGATTTACTACTTCTATGAAAAATATTTACCTGCTCATAAGAAACAAGCTGCTTTACATGAAATATTTAACTTTGTGCAAATTGAAGAAGAGAGTCTCCCACAAGCTTGGGGGAGGCTACTCCAATTGCTTAATGCTTTGCCTGATCATCCTCTTAAGAAAAATGAAATACTTGATATCTTCTATAATGGACTAACTGATGCTTCTAGGGTTTCCTAGATAGTTGTGCTGGTAGTGTTTCCAGGGAACGAACTGTTGGACAAGCTGCGGAATTATTGAAAAATTATGATGATTGGACTCTTCCTGAACCACCGCATAAACCCACTCCAAAGAAGAGGGGCATCTTATATCTCAGTCCGGAAGATATGCAAGAGGCAAAGAGATCTATGAAGGAAAAAGGTATTAAAGCAGATGATGTTGAAAATTTACCTCCTATTGAAGAAATACATGGACTGAATACACCACCTCCACATGTGGTAGAGGTAAATTCTTTAATGAAGTTTGATGGAAGTGATATCCCTTATAATAACATCCTAGCCAATGCCTTTATGAGTTTGACAACTACATTAGAAAACAAGATCACTTCAATGCCAATGTTATGAAACAATTGAAATATAATTCTAATATGATTGCTCGCTTGAGTGACTTGTTATTTAGAATCTCCAATGACGTTAGAGGTGTAGGAAAACATGCCTCTATGGTTCAAACACAACTAGAACAAGTTGCTAAATCTTAAAGAGAATTGCTTGATGAATTGAATAATAATATAAATGACTTTGCTGTTAGAGTAGCAACTAGAGGAGGTAAAATGACTCAGGAACCACTTTATCCTGAGGGACACCCTAAAAGAATTGAAGAGGATTCACAAAGAATTAATAATGATGCACCTAGTCCTTCTAAAAGGTAAAGGAAGAAGAAAAATGATAGGACTTTGCATACCTCTAGTGAACCTGGGACAGAAAAACCACTTGAGGATAATAATGATGTTTCTATTTCTGATGCTGAAACTCAATCTGGTAATGAACATTCACCTAGTCATAATGAAAAATATAATGATGAGGTTCATGAAGACACTCAACTAGACAATGCAAAACAGCCAGATAATTATGTTGAAATAGAACCAGCTGTTGATCTTGATAACCCAGAACCCAAAAACAAGAGATATGATAAAAGAGAATTCGTGGCTAGAAAACATGGAAGAGAAAGAGAGCCATGGGTTAAAAAATGCATGCCCTTTCCACCTAAATCAACTAAAAAATGATGATGAAGAATTTGAACGCTTTGGTGAAATGCTTAGGCCAATCTTTTTGCGCATTCGCTTTGCTGATATATTAAAGATGGCTCCTTATGCAAAATATATGAAAGACATCATCTCTAATAAAAGAAAAATACCTGAACCTGAAATCTCCACCATGCTTGCTAATTATTCTTTTAAGGATGGAGTACCTAAAAAACTTGGAGATCCGGGAATACCAACTATACCTTGCTCCATGAAAAGAAATTATGTCAAAACTGCTTTGTGCGATTTAGGAGCCTGTCGGATCTTGGGTTCCGGAAAAACCCTTAAGGTTCGAACACTGGGGTGCGCACGAAGATCTCCCCCTACCAATCCACATCCTAGCTTCGCTGAGATCTCAAGGGCTAAGTCGACGAACTCGCAACACAAGGGACACAAGATTTATACTGGTTCGGGCCACCATTGTGGTGTAATACCCTACTCCAGTGTGGTGGTGGTGGATTGCCTCTTGGGCTGAGGATAAACAGTACAAGGGGAAGAACAGCCTCCTGAGGTGAGGTGCTCTTGTGTTTGGGGGGTGTGAGGATGAACTGAATGAGTTCGAGACCCGTTGCCTCCTACTGTGGTGGCTAATCCTATTTATAGAGGCTCTGGTCCTCTCCCCAAATATTGAGTGGGAAGGGAGCCAACAACGGCCAATTTGAAAGGGGACAGCTAGTACAGCTTATCCTGACAAAAGTAGTCTTCGCCTGCAAAAGGCACTGGTAGTGACGCCGCCTTGGGCTCCATGGTGACCTCCGTCTTGCTGGTCTTGGTCTCGTTGCACTGATATAGAAACCTTTGCTTGACACCTAGGTACTCCGCGCCCGCGCTTGCTTCCTTAGCACCAAAGAGGAAACAAGGACACTGTGCGCGCTGGCGCCCGCCTGATCTTGATCGGCATGGCTCATGTCATTGGAACCTTGCGAGGTTTGCCTTGCCTTGAAATCTATGCCCCTCGCAAGCCAGCCTGGTGAGGACGCTCCTGAGGAGGTCTTGTGTCGTCCGCCTCGCGAGGCTTGGCCCCTCGCGAGGGTCTTGAATGCTTGTTGGTGAAGATGGGCCGTACGGGCCCGCTCGCAGGGCCACGCCGTGGGCTGCGGGCAGGCAAGTCTGGGGACCCCCGCTCCCAGAACACCGACAGTAGCCCCCGGGCCCAAGGCGTGCTCGGGCTTGGCTTCGAGGCGAAGCCAAAGGTCAAGTGTGGAGCGCCGCAGGCCCCAATAGCGTGCGGCCTTGGTCGACGCGTGGCGGTTCATTGGACATGGGCGTCTCCGCTTCCCCATGCTACCTTGGAATCCGCCTGGCTATGCGGCCACCGCAACCTACACAGTTATTCTTCCATCCCCCGCGCCATACTCCTCCAATTTCTCTGCTTCCCTGGGACTCCGCTCCTCTTTCCAATCCGACCTGAGCTCTGCTCACTCCATCGCCATGGCGCCGAAACAAGCGGATAAGGGGAAGAAACCTCTGTCTTTGTCTAGTGCGCCTCCGGTCGCCGAGCCCGCAGTTGGCCGATCGCTGGTGCTCAACGATGAGGCCATGGGCAAGGTGCGTCCCAGCTCGCCTCTAGCTTCAATGAGTGGGGAAAGATGGTGGCTTGGCCTGCGTCTCGTGCTCGCATTGACCGGGCAGCCTCTGAGGTCCCATTCTTCATCGACGCCCTTTGGGCCGGCCTGGTCCCTCCTTTCTCCAACTTCTTCAGCGCAGTACTTGAACACTATCAGATCCACATGCTGCATCTTGATCCCCAATCTGTGACCCTTTATGCCATCTTCTCCTTTGTGTGTGAGGCCATGGTGGGCATTGCCCCTTCCGTGGCCCTTCTTCGCCACTTCTTCTCGTTGCATCTGATTGACCCCCGGCAGAGCTTGGGGTGCCTGGGCTTTCAGGCTGTGGCTGCGACAGCAGGCGCGGGGATCGACTTCGAGCTTCCTCCATCCACGAGCGGGTTTCGGACACGGTGGGTATTTGTTGATGTCGGAGTGCTCAGCCCTCTGCTCCATTCTTCGTCGGCGCCTGCCGTCCCCAACTTCGGTTGGGGCCACGAGAAGCTCACGAGCCCTTGCCTTGTCCCCATCTGGCTCAGGCTGAAGAGGCTGAAAGACCGTGGCGTGACTGCGCCTATGGTGGTGAAGGAGTTTGTCCGACGCTGAGTCGCTCCGCCTCAGCGCCATTCTCGGCTGATGTGGGCCTTGCTCAACAGCAAGGACCATATGAGGCTTCAGGAGTCCGGGCTCCCTCTTGAGACGTGGCAGACGGTGCTTGGGGTCTTGGCGGGCGTTCCGTTGCTGGACGACATGCCTGGGAAGAGTTGTCTGTTGTACCGTTGCTCGAACAAGGAGGAATTCGTGGAGCACATGCCTTCCTTTGACGAGTGGGGGCTGCGTCCAGATGGCCAGGTGGGGCCCCGCGAGAATCCCGTCAACGTGGTTCCCCTCTTCGCTGCTGGTGTGGAGCTCACCCCGAGTGTGGATGCAGGGAGGCGAGCACCGTCCGAGGCCGGTGGCCCTAGTGCCGAGGTGCTGATGCCGCCTGGGGCTCCCGAGGCGTCGTCCTCCGGAGTCCGCGATTCTTGTCCTGGGGTGGCAGATGCGGGGGTAACACAGCGCGCGACTCCTGAGGTTGAAGCTCATGAGACCTCGGCAGGCCGCTGCGTGATGCCGTCCGGCGACTCTCCTCAGCTTGGCGCCCCTGAAGCGGTCCCTTCAAGCGCTTCCCCTGCTGCACCTCGCGCTGGCCTCCATGTCCAACACTTTGGTCGGCTCTGCGTGGACTTCGAGGAGCTCTGAAAGAGGAAGAGGTTCCCGAGCGGCAGTACATCGCCATTGATGAGTGAGTACTGTATCTTTGTGGCTTATTGAGTGCTGCTTTCCTCTATGACGTTGGTTCTTCAGGGTCCCTTCCACCACAGCCGCCGAGTCTCCCGAGAAGTCGTCTCCTCTCTCCTCGTCTCCCTCGCTGACCTTGAGCGCCCCGAGTCTGCACGCCGCCTTCGGTGCGGGGTCGGTTGCAGGGGCGCACTCGCCTCCATGGCGCGTTGAGCTTTCGCCCCCGTCGTCCCTCCTTCACGGCCTTGCCTGGAGCTCAGCGAGCGTGCCGAGGGCTCCTCCTCTGATCATGGATGGCGGCTGGATGGCTTCGGTCCTGGGCGCCTCCTCAAGCAGCGAGCCCCGACTCGCCCGGGCCCCTCGCGAGGCCTGGCTGGCCTCCGGGCACGCGCCAGCCCCCAGCCCCTTGTTGGGAGGGGGCGTGCCACTTCGGGCCCTGCCTGCAGCCCCCGCGGTGGAGGACGAGATGGGCCGTGTGCTCGAGTTCGAGCATGGACGGAGCATTGTTCGTCATGAGCTCTTCCAGGAGGTGATGGGCGCGATGACCCGGCTTGGTGAAGAGCTCGCGGGTGTCGATGCGTGCCTCGAGGCCGAGGGTCTTCGGTTGGCGGAGGAGCGGCGCAAGTTGAAAGTGGCCATCAACCTCGGGCGTCACCAGCGTGAGCTTGATAACGCGAAGGCTGAAGCTTCTCTCGCGACCTCGCGTGAAGCCTGCTCCCGAGCCCTGAAGGAGGCCCGAGAAGCCGACCGCCGCCGCGAGGCCGCGGAGAAGCGCGCATGGGAGCTCCAAGCCTGGAGCGCCTCCTTGGAGCAGCAAGTGGAGGCGCGCAGAGCCGCCCTTGCGTCGCTGAGGGGGACGCCCGCCGAAGAAGAAGAGATCCGGAGGCGCGAGGAGGCGTTGGCACTGGAAGCCGTGGAGCGTTGCCTCGAGCTTGAGCGATTGGAGACGAGGGAGCGTCAAGTTGCCCAAGCGGAAGATGCCGTTGGTGCATGCGAGGCCAAGGCCCAGGAGGAGATCGATCGCCGGGTGGCCGAGGTTCGCGTGGGTCTTGAGGGTAGGCATGACTTGAAGCTAAAGCTTGCGGAGACAGAGGCTGTAGGTAGGGCCGCTGCCCTTAGGCCCAGGCTAGCTGAGGTGGAGAGGCGCGAGGAGGCCACGACAGCCGCCCTGGTCATGGCGTAGGAGGAACTGGTCTCCGCCCGCGCCGAGCTGCTCTCTCTCTTCAGAAGCGGGTTGCTGACGCCAAGTCCGTTGCGCAGCAGAACAGGGAGGAAGTGCTTCAGCGGCGGACGCTGGAGCGCGTGCATGCTCCCATGCTTCAGGACCTTTGGAACAGGGCCAATACTGCCCTGGGTCACATCTGTGATGAGAACGCCCCTCACCCCCACGTGAACGACTATCCCAGCCACCTCCGCTTCTTCGCCGACGTGGTGACGCGCGTGGAGAACCGCTCCGAGAGAGCTCGCCTGCTTGTCGAAGAGAGGAGCCACAGCCTGCCGGGGCGCATTCTTCCGTGTCTTCAGCCATCTTTAGAACACCTACCAAGACTTCGACTTTGTCGCCGCCATTGCTCCAGTCCCGGAGGCCATCTGGGTCGACCTGGTGCGGTGGGTGGAGGATAAAGTGGACATGCTGGTCAGGGCCTTCTCTTTTGATGACGACGTGGTGGTGGTCGCGGCGGACGAAGGCGACGTGGTCGATGATGGTGTTGACTGCGCCGGAGGAGGCGATGGTGATGCTGCGATGGTGGTAGCGATGCTAGCGGCCCGTCTAAAGGCGATGCGGCAAGTGACATGTCCGACTGATCCCCGCGTTTCCCAGCTGTTTGTCCTACATGCAGAGGCTTGGGCGTGGCCCTAGAGGTTGTAAGAGCATTTTGAGAGGGGGTGCCCCTCGTGTAAACAAACCGCGGCCTTTATTCTTTTATGTCAAGCTGAGTGTGCACCTTTGTGAATCCATGGGTCTGGCGGCAAGTTTGCTGTTGCGGCTTACCTCAGCCGGGGTAAGCCCCGAACTGGATCGTGAGGTCGTGAGCTCTAGAGCAACTCCTGAAGAGTCTGCTGATTCGCCCGAGAGGGCCTCGCGAGAATCAGGCGCCGATCGTGGTGTCGACGCCCACGGCGCGTATGCTGTGCCCAGCCCCGCTCGCGAGGGGCCCGCGAGGGGGAGGCAGCGAGCATGAGCTCCGGGATAAGGCAAGAACCAGATAGCAAGAAATCACTCGAACGAGAAAAGGCACCCCCCGCGCGTATCAATGAAAATTCAACTTAAACTCAAATCCAAATCCAGAAGGCAAGGCTATAGAAAAGGGATCCAAAGCAA
Organism: Triticum aestivum; assembly: GCF_018294505.1. NCBI lineage: Eukaryota > Viridiplantae > Streptophyta > Magnoliopsida > Poales > Poaceae > Triticum > Triticum aestivum. The sequence goes on from NC_057796.1 coordinate 409,506,742, forward strand.
ATGGCCGCGTCCGGCGCCTAGTCTAGTCTTCTTGTCTTCGAGTCTTCTCACCAGCACGGAGCTAGGTGCTGCCACTAGGACGTGGGAGGGAGCCCCCGAGGCCCGAGGGCGGCACTCCTGAGACTCCGGGGCGTGAACAGCCCCACTCGTTATTACGTGAGAGTGTCACGGGCGGAGACCTTCACAGGCGTGAGCCTTACTTCATATCGCCAAACAAGGGCCCCGCCTTGCGGCTCCCTCGACCACCGTTGGGGGCGACCGGAAACCAGGACGACACCAAAGGGGCAAAGGGGACGCCAGCGACACCCTCGGCGACCACGGGTCCTCTGCCGGGGGTAGGCTCTGGAGCACCTCCCCGGCAGAGGGCCTACCTCCGGGGGACGCCTTGCTCCGCGCGGTGCTGGGGAGGGCCTTCATCCCGGCTTCCTTCCTGCAAACCCCAGCATGCCCCCTCTGGCGGGAGGGAGGTCGACGAGCTGGGACCGCCATCTGCTGCTGCGACCTGATCCCCCTGCGCACCATGGTTAGCGTAAGCCTGCTCCTGAGGAATTAGTGGTACCCTGTAGTTTTTGTCGCCGGCGTGGTTGGTGAGGCTTCCGGAGGGGTCCTTAAAGGCGCCGGCTTCTAGCACCTCCTCCTCCCAGCCCGGCTCGAGGAATGAGCCAGGGTCGTCTTCCAGCATGTACTCCTGGTCCACCATGCGGGGCACGTAGGCCTCTGAGGACGCCGCCTCGAAGACCTCGCCGTAGTGCCCCACACTCCACGTCGCCCGACCTAGCGTGCCGCCTCGAGGATGGTGGGGTTGCATCCCGCCCGGATCATAGGTGGCAGCGCTCGTGCCCGCACCCAGCGGAGGTGGCGCGGGCGCGAGCGGGCGTGCAACTCCGTTGGTTGCGCCGGTGTCGATGAAGCCTGGTGGTGCGCCTGTAGGCACGCGGGCGCGGCGTGGTCCGCCAAGCGACCCAGCCGCTTCTTGTGGCGTGAGCAGAGAACAGAAGGGCGGCGCTCCTGAAGCCGCGGCATCCAAGACCTCGGCGACGCGCTCTAGCAAAGCATCCCGACCGCTCTCCATCAACCGGCATCGCAGCAGCTCCCGAGCCACCGTGACCGCGGCCCTCATGTTTGCCTACTCCCGCCGGGAGTGCGGCGCCGTGGCGGCAGCGTGGGTTGAGGCCCTCGCGGCCACTCACACTTGTCGTGGAGTAAGAGTAGAGGGTGAGTGACCGCGCCGCCCACGCCCCGCGGTGTTTGGCGGTGCGCGTGCCGCCTGAGGCGTGGGGTTGAGGACTTCTTGGGCAGACGGCGCCGCTCGGGCCGACCAGGCCGCCCAGCGGTCGGTATCGGCTCTTGAGTCGCCGGACATCGGAGCCGCGGAGCGCCGAAGGATCAACTAGCGGATCGGCGGGTGGAAGGAGAGCTCCGGCGCACCCCTACCTGGCGCGCCAAATGTCGGATCTTGGGTTCCGGCAAAACCCTCAAGATTCGAACACTGGGGTGCGCACGAAGATCTCCCCCTACCGATCCACGTCCTAGCTTCGCTGAGATCTCAAGGGCTAACTCGACGAACTCGCAACACAAGGGACACAAGATTTATACTGGTTCGGGCCACCGTTGTGGTGTAATACCCTACTCCAGTGTGGTGGTGGTAGATTGCCTCTTGGGCTGAGGATGAACAGTACAAGGGGAAGAATGGCCTCCTGAGGTGAGGTGCTCTTGTGTTTGGTGGGTGTGAGGATGAACTGAATGAGTTCGAGACATGTTGCCTCCTACTGTGGTGGCTAATCCTATTTATTGAGGCCCTGGTCCTCTCCCCAAATATTGAGCGGGAAGGGAGCCAACAACGGCCAATTTGAAAGGGGACAGCCAGTACAGTTTATCCTGACAAAAGGAGTCTTCGCCTGCAAAAGGCTCTGGTGGTGACGCCGCCTTGGGCTCCATGGTGACCTCCGTCCTGCCGTCCTGCTGGTCTTGGTCTCGTTGCACTGATATGGAAACCTTTGCTTGACACCTAGGTACTCCACACCTGCGCTTGCTTCCTTAGCACCAAAGAGGACACAAGGACACTGTGCGCGTTGGCGCCCGCCTGGCGCCCACCTGATCTTGATCGTCATGGCTCACGTCATTGGAACCTCGCGAGGTTTGCCTTGCCTTGAACTCTTCGCCCCTCACGAGCCAGCCTGGTGAGGACGCTCTCGAGGAGGTCTTGTGTCGTCCGCCTCGTGAGGGTCTTGAATGCTTGTTGGTGAAGATGGGTCGTACGGGCCTGCTCGCAGAGCCACGCCGTGGGCCGCAGGCAGGCAAGTCTGGGGAACCCCGTTCCCAGAACACCGACAGAGCCGGTGTTAGTGTTATGCCCTTCTCCTTATATAAAAGACTTGATTTGAATAAACTCACACCTACTGAAATATATTTGTAAATGGCTGACAAATCAACTGCCATACCTATAGGTATTTGTTAGGATGTGCCCGTTGTTGTTGCAAATGTTACTATCTTGACTGACTTTGTAATACTTGAGATGCCCAAGGATGGCAACATGTCGATTATCCTTGGTAAACCCTTCTTGAATACTGCAGGGGCTGTTATTGATTGCAATAAAAGCAAGGTCACTTTTCATATCAATGGTAATGAGCATACGGTGCACTTTCCGAAGAAACAATTCCAAGTGAATGGTATTAATGTTATTGAAAAATCTCCGACACTCACTATTACAAGTTTTCATCTACCTACTGCCAAAAGGAAATATGAAATGCTTATTGTTGGGGACATGCATAGGATTGGGCGTTCGGTTTATATGGTTAATACGGTTCGGTTTATTCAGTTTTTAATAATTTCGGTTTTGAAGAAATGGAGACTGAAACAATCACACAAAATTAAGAAACTGAACCATATTAACCATAATGTATCGGTTCGGTTTCTTCGGTTAACCGAAAAACCAAAATACATGCACTCGTCAGTATAAGTGTAATGATTCATGGGCGCTAATTTGCTCTATAGAATGAAAATAGTCACAAGAGCTAGCAACCTTAACATCAGGCAATCCTTTATTCGGTCAAGCAAACTAGTTAACATAATTAAGTAGAAAAATCACATGGAACGAAGAATACGCATGATGCCTCTAAATTGGGCAGCTCATGCACTAAATGATACACTAGTACTCCCCCGTCCCAGCCTAATTTACCTTTTGGAGAGACCTCCACATGATGGAGTGAACATGGTATTACACGGGGCATCCTACATATCGGTTTGTTCGGTCTACTCGGTTTCTAGGCACTGAAAACCAAACACAAACCAAACACCGAACAACCTTAAAATTTCCCACAGAACCAAAAACCAAACCACCGAATTAACCAACATATCGGTTAATACGGTTCGGTTCATTTTGGTTTTTCTATTTTCGGTTTAACCATGCCCACCCCTAGACATGCATATCCCCGTTGAGGTAACTTAGTGCTTTACGGTTCTTCAGTTTTATGCTAATCGAAAGTGGTTGTTAATAAGACTTGATCAACCTTATTAATGGATCATTTTTTAGAGGTATGAAGTTGATGAATTTAGTAAGCACAACTTTATGTTTCCAACTTTTGTTTTCTGTTTTTCTTAGTTAAATAAAATAAATTGCCATGTTTTGTCTGTTTTCTGAATTTCCTGTGCCATAAAAAAATGTCCCAAAAATAGAAGTTCTCAGAATGCCCTGAAAATTTAATACGATTTTTTTGATTATTTAAGAATTTTTGATGCAAATAACATCAGAGGGAGTGCACCAGGTGGGCACAACCCACCTGGGCGTGCCAGCAGCCCCAGGCGCGCCCTGGTGGGTTGTGGGCCCTACATGGGCCCCCTCACTTCTCTCTTTAGTCCATGTCATCACCCCCCTCCAGAAAAAATTCACCATTGCTCTCTCTCTCTCTCTCATGTTCTTGCTCTCAAACCTACAGATTTCGATCTCTTTGCTCGAAGCTCCCTTTCCAAAACTGTTTTGGGGGGATTGCTACTTGGTATGTGACTCCTCCATTGGTCCAATTAGTTTGTGCTTAGTGGTTTATATTTAGAATAATTAGCTACTCTTGGTGCTGCTGTAGATGAGATTGCATGTTAAATTCTTAAGAGTTCTAACTAGTTTGAATGCTCAATATAGCCTCTTTGCATCCCTATGAGTAGTTGCTATCAATCTTGTGAAGTTTTGTTGACAAAAATCTTGTGACCCAAAAATTTCTCAGAAAATTGTACGCAAATATGATGAACTTCTTTGGAAGGGGTTATCCGAGGCGCAGGCCCTCGGAGGCATCTTCGAGTAATGGCTCAACCCGTCAGTCTTATGTTGAACCAAGCGCAAATTCAATACGGGATGCCGCCACCAAATCATGTTTATGGCCGTGCGACGATTTCATAATGATGGCAGGTATTAAAGAAGAATGTGAGCAATATGTTCACAATGCCGAGCTCGGTCCCTATATTGAAAATAAGTGCAACCAGTATCTCAGTCTCACAGAATCATTTACTAAAGAGTTTAAATTTCATCCTCGTGAGTCTAGAGTTTCATTTAAACTTTATGACCGTTCAATTACCATGTCTCTAGACGCGTTTAGTGGCGTGTGTAAAATTCCATTTTGGGGTTTGTTGGAGGAACCACCAAGGTCTGAGTATGAGTCATTTTTAACTAGTCTTTGCTACGGTGAGAATAGAGGGGTGACACAAGGTAGAATAAAAAGCATTCATTTCCCATCGATTCAATACTTTGCACTATTTAATGGAAAATGCATCATAGGCAAACAAGACTGTAGTACACTATGTGCTCCTGACTTGAGCCTCATACACACTGCTCTCACGGGTGTTAAATGTTATAACCTTGGAGCGATTGTGGCACGCAGGTTGCAACAGAACGCTGGTAGTGGATATTTTTATGGTGGGAATTATGCTTCATGTTTAGCAGAGGAGTGTGGTGTATCACCTTGGCCTAATGACCCATCCTACCCACTCAGTATTAAGAATTTGAGGCGAAGCACCACAAGTTCCTTAGGGGTGAAATCCATAACTATACTTATAACTTGCTATTCAATAAAAAGTCTATTGTCGATATCTTTTTGCCTGCACCTGCTCTCTCTGATTGTCATAGCAAGGGAAGATATTATGTTTCTGAGAGTGAGGCTCATGCGCACAACGCGAAGGTAGTAGCTGCTTGGCAGGCTGAGGAGGCTGCACCAAGAGCCTCCGTGAGCTATCACTTCGACAATTACGCAGGCTGCACATGGTGATTACCAAGCTAGGCCAAAAGCCTAAGCTAGGGGGAGTACGTATTTCCACCGACATTACATTCATGTTCACAAATTGCATTCCAATTGTCGGTGTTCACACTTTTTCATTGTATCATCCATGTTATATTTACTTTCTCACTTTCTTCTTCTGTGTTCGAAAAACTTTGAGAAAATCACAAAAAATTGTTGCTTACTTCTTTTCAGTTTTTCTTTCTAGTTTAATTAGTTGTAGTATTTTAAAGAAAACCCAAAAAGATTTCCTTGTTCTTCTTTTGCTTGTTGGGAGCTTTCCCGTGTAAATAGTTTTTCTCGTTTTTTGTTTTTCTCCTTTCTTTAATTTGCTTTCTTCAAGAAAAACTAAAAACTCCAAAAATATTTCAGTTTGTTTCTCCCAAATTCTTTTTATTGAGTCACACTGGTGCACGTCGATCCTAAACAAACGGTTTTTAACCCCTTTCCGCGACGGCATTTGGAACCGTCACCAAGTGAGTGTGGGCGATAGGGGGGTCCTTCCCACACGACCCAGAAACCGTCGGGGATATGCCCTCCTGGCACACACGCTCGGCAAAATGAGGTCGTGTGCGACCGGCGAGCGCTCAAATATGGAAATACGTACAACAGAGCTAAAAAAATACAATTATATTGGCGAAATTGTTTCCGGTCGCAAGTACATCCCGCACAATCTGTCCCCGCTAAACGTTTCCGTTCGTATGTACATCCCACATAGTCGCTCCAAGGAAAACGTATCCGTTCATAGGTACATCACACACAATTTTTCCCGTTAAATCGTTTGCGTTATTGAATGTATCACACACGGTCCGTAGAAGAAACTGTGTGGCAAAGGCTGTCCATCACACACAATTTTTATGTGGTAAACGTTTGCGCAAGGTGGCCTAACGCAAACAGTTTTCAAGAGAAAGTCGTGTGTGATTGTTCATTGATCCAACACGGTTTATTCCTAGAAATTGTGTGTGTTGCCTGAGGTCATCGCCCACGGTATTTTTTCAATAACCATTTGCAATAGCAAAACCCAATTAGCAGGCTAATTCGCCATTAGCAGGCTAATTGCCCTATTATTAATAATCCATTTATTAATCTAATTGACATTCATATTAAGTAGACAATATATTTCATTTCCATATTAAGGAAGCAGAATTTCATAATTGAAATACATCAGAGTACAACATGATATAGCTTCAACACTCAGCTACCCTATTACACAACTGCACCAGCACCAAGTTCCACATGCAACATGTAGAACCTTTCGAAATTAGCATCATAGATGGTATATAGACAGATGCATCTCATCTGGAAAACTGCTGAAGCGGAAGGCGAATATTGAGACTTCATTCATGTTGAAGGTCTTTGCAACTTTAGGCCAGCGCCTGTGGATGATTGACCGCCCGTCCTTCTTCCTCTTCAGGAACACTTCAATATTGAACCGTGGGTGTTGTATGAAAACCTTCCTCACCTCCTGACCATAGAAGTGGTTTGAGAGGTAATCATCAATGAACTGCTTTGGAAAGGCATGAAAACAAGGATGTGCATAAATATCTTATCTATATTGGAAATGGGGCAAAGGAATAAAAAAAGGCAAGGTATAATAGTTAGTACCATCTTGTAGTGAACTGATGTCTTCTTCATTGTGCAGACAAAGATCTTGTTGTTTTTTGTTGCTAATTTATTTATCCTAACAATCTTTCTGAGTTTCTTGATTTGATTAATATTCATGGACAACTCATTTCCCCATATGCAAAAGGGTCAAACAATGGGTCAAAACCTCTGACAGCAGGACCTACATGTGCAAGACCAAATTGTTAAAAACCAAAATATTAGAATGGTTCCTGCAATTGCACAATAATGTGCTTTTAGAGAACGGACCATGCACATGCTAACCTCAATTGTAAACCTCAGTGCTTCCCATTGTTTCCCTGCAACACATATATGGTAGTTAGTCATCAGGTTAAGTACGGGTTCGCATGCTATCAGTAAAATATGTTGATGAAAAATAAGCACATTGCAGATTCATCAGATTAATTCAAGTCACACGGAAAACCCATTTATCCAAACCAAGCATGATTAAGAACTAGGAAATATAGCACTTGTACATGTTTCTCATGTATTAAGTGCATCCAAATTCGATTTATTCCTCACATGCACAACAATACAAAATTCTACCCACGACAATTGGACATCGCATTGCAGAATTGAACCAAGCAGTTAACTAAACACCACAACAAATGAACCAAACATTAACTGAGCACCACATTGCACAATATAACATACTCCTAATAGAAGATTAGGCAGTTAACCAAACAGTTAACTACAGCCAATTGTAGAAATTGTATTTGTTTCTCATGTATTTACTACAGCCAAATTCAATTTATTCCTCACATGGTATACAATAATAGAATGCACCCACAATTATTGAACATCGCATTGCATAATTGAACCAAACAGTTAACTGAACATGACAACACAAATGAACCAAATGTTAACTGAGCACCACATTGCACAATGTATAACCAAACCAAGCATGCTTGACAACTTGGAAATATAGCAATTGTATTCGTTTCTCATGTATTTTCTAAAGATAAATTCGATTTCTCACATGGAAGTGCTACCTCTTGACCATGCATTGGTTTTCCCATGAAGAGGAAAGGGTGATGCAGCAAAGTAGCATAAGTATTTCCCTTAGTTTTTGAGAACCAAGGTATCAATCTAGTAGGAGGCTACACGCAAGTCGCCTTGTACCTAAACAAACAAATAAGAACCTTGCAACCAACGCGATAAAGGGGTTGTCAATCCCTTCACGGGCACTTGCAAAAGTGAGATCTGATAAAGATAATAAGATACATATTTCTGGTATTTTTGTTGTATAGATTGAAAAGTAAAGATTGCAAAAATAAACGGCGATAGAAATAGCTAGTTGAGGGAGATTAATAAGATGGAAAATAGACCCGGGGGCCATAGGTTTCACTAGTGGCTTCTCTCAAGATAGCAAGTATTACGGTGGGTGAACAAATTACTGCCGAGCAATTAATAGAATCGTGCATAGTTATGATGATATCTAAGGCAATGATCATGAATATAGGCATGACGTCCGTGTCAAGTAGACCAAAACGATTCTTCATCTACTACTATTACTCCACACATCGATCTCTATCCAACATGCATCTAGAGTATTAAGTTCATAAGAACAGAGTAACGCATTAGGCAAGATGACATGATGTAGAGGGATAAACTCAAGCAATATGATATAAACCCCATCTTTTTATCCTCGATGGCAACAATACAATATGTGCCTTGCTGCCCCTGCTGTCACTGGGAAAGGACACCGCAAGATTGAAAAAAAAGATAAGCACTTCTCCCATTGCAAGAAAGATCAATCTAGTAGGCCAAACTAAACCGATAATTCGGAGAGACTTGCAAAGATATCAAAAATCATGCCTATGAGAATTCAGAGAAGAATCAAATAATATTCATAGATAATCAAGTTCATAAACCCACAATTCATCGGATCTTGGCAAACACACCGCAAAAAGAGTTACATCGAATAGATCTCCAAGAGAATCGAGGAGAACTTTGTATTAAGATCCAAAGAGAGAGAAGAAGCCATCTAGCTAATAACTATGGACCCGAAGGTCTATGGTAAACTACTCACGCATCATCGGAGAGGCCATGGTGTTGATGTAGAAGCCCTCCGTGATCGATTCCCCCTCTGGCAGAGTGCCGAAAAAGGCCCCAAGATGGGATCTCACGGGTACAGAAGGTTGCGGCGGTGGAAATAGGGTTTCGTGGTGCTCTCGGACGTTTTCAGGGTATATGAGTATATATAGGCGAAAGAAGTAGGTCGGTGGATCCATGAGGGGCCCACGAGGTTGGGGGCGCGCCCTCCTACCTCGTGGCCGCCTCATTGCTTCCTTGACGTCCACTCCAAGTCTCCTGGATTGCGTTTGTTCCAAAAATGATCCTCACGAAGGTTTCATTCTGTTTGGATTCCGTTTGATATTCCTTTTCTGCGAAACACTGAAATAGGCAAAAAAACAACAATTTGCACTGGGCTTTCGGTTAATAGGTTAGTCCCAAAAATAATATAAAAGTGCATAATAACGCCCATTAAACATCCAAAACAGATAATATAATAGCATGGAACAATCAAAAATTATAGATACGTTGGAGACGTATCAAGCATCCCCAAGCTTAATTCCTGCTCATCCTCAAGTAGGTAAATGATAAAAACAGAATTTTTGATGTGGAATGCTACTTAACATAATTTTCAATGTAATTCTGTTTATTGTGGCATGAATGTTCAGATCCAAAAGATTCAAGATAAAAGTTCAATATTGACATAAAAAGAGTAATAATTCAAGCATACTATCCAAGCAATTATGTCTTATCAAAACAACATAGCCAAAGAAAGCTCATCCCTACAAAATCATATAGTTTGGCCATGCTTCGTTTTCGTCACACAAAATGCTCCCATTATGCATAACCCCGATGACAAGTCGAGCAATTGGTTCATAATTTCTAACGCGCTTCAGCCTTTTCAACCCTTACGCAATACATGAGCGCAAGCCATGGATATAGCACTATAGGTGGAATAGCATATGATGATGGGGATTATGTGAGAAGACAAAAAAGGAGAAAGTCTCACATTGACGTGGCTAATCAACGGTCTATGGAGATGCCCATCAATTGATGTCAATGCGAGGAGTAGGGATTTCCATGCAACGGATGCACTAGAGCTATAAGTGTATGAAAGCTCAAACTGAAAACAAATTGGGTGTGCATCCAACTTGCTTGCTCATGAAGACCTCAGGCATTTGAGGAAGCCCATCATTGGAATATACAAGCCAAGTTCTATAATGAAATATTCCCACTAGTATATGAAAGTAACAAAATAAGAAACTCTCTATCATGAAGATCATGGTGCTATTTTGAAGCACAAGTGTGGAAAAAGGATAGTAACATTGTCCCTTGTCTCTTTTTCTCTCATTTTTTTGTTTGGGCTTCTTTGGCCTCTTTTTTTTGGGCTTCTTTGGCCTCTTTTATTTTTATAATCTTTCCTCACATGGGACAATGCTCTAATAATGATGATCATCACACTTTTATTTACTCATAACTCAATGTTACAACTCGATACTAGAACAAAAATATGACTCTATGTGAATGCCTCCGGCGGTGTACCGGGATATGCGATGAATCAAGAGCGACATGTATGAAAGAATTATGAAAGTGGCTTTGCCACAAATACGATGTCAACTACATGATCATGCAAAGCAATATGACAATTATGGAGCGTGTCATAATAAACGGAACGGTGGAAAGTTGCATGGCAATATATCTCGGAATGGCTATGGAAATGCCATAATAGGTAGGTATGGTGGCTGTTTTGAGGAAGATATAAGGAGGCTTATGTGTGATAGAGCGTATCCTATCATGGGGTTTGGATGCACCGGTGAATTTTGCACCAACTCTCAAGGTGAGAAAGGGCAATGCACGGTACCGTAGAGGCTAGGAAATTGCGGAAAGGTAAGAGTGCGTATGATCCATGGACTCACATTAGTCATAAAGAAGTCATATACTTATTGCAAAAGTTTATTAGCCCTCGAAGCAAAGTACTACTACACATGCCCCTAGAGGGATAGATTGGTAGGAAAAGACCATCCCTCGTCCCCGACCGCCACTCATAAGGAAAGCACTCAAAGAACACCCCATGCTTCAAATTTGTCACACAACGTTTACCATACGTGCATGCTACGGGACTTGCCAGCTTTAACACAAGTATTTCTCAATTTCACAATTACCCAACTAGCATGACTCTAACATTACCACCTTCATATATCAAAACATCTATGAAGTATCATAGTATTCTATATGAAAGTTTTTATCATACCCATCTTGAATGCCTATCATATTAGGACTAATTTTATAGCCAAAGCAAATTACCATGCTGTTCTAAAAGACTCTCAAAATAATACAAGTGAAGCATGAGAGATCAATAATTTCTATAAAATAAAACCACCACCGTGCTCTAAAAAATATAAGTGAAGCACTAGAGAAAAATTATCTAGCTCAAAAGATATAAGTGAAGCACATAGAGTATTCTAATAAATTCTGATTCATATGTGTCTCTCTCAAAAGGTGTGTACAGCAAGGATGATTGTGGTAAACTAAAAAGCAAAGACTCAAATCATACAAGACACTCCAAGCAAAACACATATCATGTGGTGAATAAAAATATAGCCTCAAGTAAAGTTACCGATAGACGAAGACGAAAGAGGGGATGCCTTCCGGGGCATCCCCAAGCTTAGGATTTTGGTTGTCCTTGAATTTTACCTTGGGGTGCCTTGGGCATCCCCAAGCTTAGGCTCTTGCCACTCCTTATTACATAATCCATCAAATCTTTACCCAAAAACTTGAAAATTTCACAACACAAAACTCAACAGAAAATCTCATGAGCTCCGTTAGTATAAGAAAACAAATCACCACCTTAAGGTACTGTAATGAAATCATTATTTATTTATATTGGTGTTAAACCTACTGTATTCCAACTTCTCTATGGTTCATACCCCCCGATACTAGCCATAGATTCATTAAAATAAGCAAATGACATACGAAAAACAGAATCTGTCAAAAACAGAACAGTCTGTAGAAATCTGTATCAAACGTATACTTCTGTAACTCCAAAAATTCTGAAATAAATTGGTGGACGTGATTAATTTTCCTATTAATCATCTTCAAAAATAATCAACCTAAAATCACTCTCCAGTAACAAATGGCAGCTAATCTCGTGAGCGCTAAAGTTTCTGTTTTTTACAGCAAGATCAAAAAGACTTCACCAAGTCTTCCCAGAGGTTCTACTTGGCAAAAACACTAATTAAAACATAAAACCACATCTAAACAGAGGCTATATGAATTATTTATTACTAAACAGGAACAAAAAGGAAGGAACTAAAATAAAATTGGGTTGCCTCCCAACAAGCTGTATCGTTTAACGCCCCTAGCTAGGCATAAAAACAAGAATAGATCTAGGTATTGTCATCTTTGGTATGCAATCCATAAGTAGCTCTCATAATGGATTCATAAGGTAACTTACTAGGAAAGTGTTCCATACCTTTCCTTATGGAAGTTGGAATCTAATATTTCCTTCTTTCATATCAATAATTGCACCAATCGTTCTAAGGAAAGGTCTACCAAGAATAATAGGACATGTAGGATTGCAATCTATATCAAGCACAATAAAATCTACGGGCACATAATTCCTATTTGCAACAATAAAAACATCATTAATCCTTCCCATAGGTTTCTTAATGGTGGAATCCGCAAGATGCAAATTTAAAGAACAATCATCAAATTCACGGAAACCTAGCACATCACACAAAGTTTTTGGAATTGTGGAAACACTAGAACCCAAATCACATAAAGCATAGCATTCATGATCTTTAATCTTAATTTTAATAGTAGGTTCCCACTCATCATAGAGTTTTCTAGGGATAGAAACTTCCAATTCAAGCTTTTCTTCGTAGGATTGCATTAAAGCATCAACGATATGTTTGGTAAAAGCTTTATTTTGACTATAAGCATGAGAAGAATTTAACACGGATTGCAACAAGGAAATACAATCTATTAAAGAACAATTATCATAATTAAATTCCTTGAAATCCAAAATAGTGGGTTAATTGCTATCTAAAGTTTTGACCTCTTCAATCCCACTTTTACCAATTTTTGCATCAAGATCTAAAAACTCCGAATCATTGGCACGCCTTTTAACTAAAGTTGACTCATCTCCAGTCCCATATTTATCAAGATTCATATTGGAAAACAAATATTTAATAGGAGACACATCAATCACTTTTAGATCTTCATCACTATTATCATGAAAACTAGAAGAACACGCTTTCAAAAAGCAATCCTTTTTAGCATGCATCCTAGTGGTTCTTTCTTTGCACTCATCAATGGAAATTCTCATGTCTTTGAGAGACTCATTGATGTCATGCTTAGGTGGAATAGATATGAGTTTCAAAGAATCAACATAAAGAGAAATTCTATCTACGTAGCCAACTCATCAATCTTAGGCAATTTTTCTTCAAGCAAAGCATTGAAATTCTTTTGCGAATTCATAAATTCTTTAACACTAGTCTCAAAATCAGAGGGCATGTTATTAAAATTTCCATAAGAGTTGTTGTAGGAATTACCATTATTATTAGGAGAATTACTAGGGAACGGCCTAGAAATAAAGTTTCCTCTATATGCGTTGTTACCAAAATTGTTCCTACCAACAAAATTCACATCCATAGATTCATTGTTATTCTCAATCAAAGTGGACAAAGGCATATCATTAGGATCAGAAGAAACACTCTTATTAGCAAACAATTTCATAAGTTCATCCCTCTTTCCACTCAAAACATTAATCTCTTCTATCGCATGAACCTTTTTACTAGTAGATCTTTCGGTGTGCCATTGAGAATAATTAACCATAATATTATCTAGGAGTTTAGTAGCTTCTCCTAAGGTGATTTCCATAAAAGTGTCTCCCGCGGCCGAATCTAAAAGATTTCTAGAAGAAAAATTCAATCCAGCATAAATTTTTTGTATAATCATCCATAAATTCAAACCATGTGTAGGGCAATTACGTATCATTAATTTCATCCTCTCCCAAGATTGTGCAACATGCTCATGATCAAGTTGCTTAAAATTCATAATATCGTTTCTAAGAGAGATGTTCTTAGTGGGAGGGAAATACTTAGAGATAAAAGCATCTTTGCACTTATTCCATGAATCAATACTATTTTTAGGCAAGGAAGAGAACCAAGTTTTAGCACGATCTCTAAGCGAAAATGGAAATAGCTTCAATTAAACAATATCATTATCACATCTTTCTTCTTTTGCATATCACATAAATCAACGAAGTTGTTTAGATGGGTAGCGGCATCTTCACTAGGATGGCCAGAAAATTGATCTTTCATGACAAGATTCAACAAAGCAGCATTAATTTCACAAGATTCAACATCGGTAATAGGAGCAATTGGAGTGCTAATAAAATCATTATTGCTGGTATTGGAAAAATCACACAATTTAGTATTGTCTTGAGCCATCGTGACAATCAATCAATCCAACACACAAGCAAGCAAGAGGCAAGCCAAAAGCGACGAACGAAAAAGGGCGAATAAAACAGCAAAGGTGAAGTGGGGGAGGAGAAAACGAAAGGCAAATGGCAAATAATGTAATGCAAGGGATAAGAGTTTGAGAAGGGTACTTGGTATGTCTTGACTTGTGTGTAGATCTTCCCAGCAACGGCGCTAGAAATCCGCACGTTGGCGGGAGATCAAATATTGACTTGACTTGGCGTAAACCTCCCCGGCAACAGCGCCAGAAATCCTTCTTGCTACCTCTTGAGCATGTGTTGGTTTTCCCTTGAAGAGGAAAGGGTGATGCAACAACGTAGCATAAGTATTTCCCTCATTTTTTGAGAACCAAGGTATCAATCCAGTAGGAGGCTACACGCAAGTCGCCTTGTACCTGCACAAACAAATAAGAACCTTGCAACCAACGCGATAAAGGGGTTGTCAATCTGTAACACCCCGGATGTAACTTTCCATATTGGTAACTCCAACTCTTGCCATTTTCGGCTAGGTGTTATGATATTCCCTTCGTGGTCGGGTTTTGCATTTTGTTCATGTCATGCATCTCATATCATGTCATCATGTGCATCTCATTTGCATTCGTGTTCGTCTCATGCATCCGAGCTTTTTCCCCGTTGTCCGTTTTGCAATCCGGCACTCCCACATGCACCGGCGCACCCCTCTTGTTTCTTTTCGTGAGCGGGTGTTGAACGTTCTCGGAATGGACTGAGTCTTGCCAAGTGGCCTTGGTACACCACCGTTAGACCACCTGTCAAGTTTCATTCCATTTGGAGGTCGTTTGGTGCTCCAACGGTTAACCGGGCAACCGCAAAGTCCTTTTGTGTGTTGCAGCAAAACCCCACTCCAAACAGCCCAAAACCCCTCTAAGTCACTTCCATGCTCTAGGTCGTTCGATCACGATCGTATGGGCGAAAACCGCACTCCATTTGGAGTTTCCTAGCTCCCTCTACCTATAAAAACACCTTCCCCCTCCAAAATTTCGGGCAAATCCACCCCTAACCCTAGCAAAACCGCTCCCCTTCGCCGCCGGACACGTCCGGAGGAGCCGGACGCATCCGCGCCGCCGCCCGCCGCGAGCCAGCCGCCGCCACGTGGCGACCCCGCTCCGCCAGCCGCCGCGGCCAGCCGAGGCCCATCGCCAGCCCCCGCGGCCCGCACCTTGCCTGCGCCTCGCCCGCGGCTCCCCCGCTGCCCGCTGGCCGTCGCCGCGCCGCCGCCGACCTCGCCACCGCCCGTCGCCGCGCCACCCATGCTCGTCGCCCCGTGCTCCGCCGCCGGCGACCGCGCCCCCCCCCCCCCTCGTCGCCCCGAGCTCCGCCGGCCGTCGGGCCCTTCTCCTTCCCCTTCGCCGGCGAGCGCTCCGGCAGCCTCGAGCCGCGCCCGATCCAGATCCACCGCGAAGGTTGACTTTTCCCCCTCCCCTCGATTTCTCTGTCCCGTAATTTTGCAATATATGGCCCTGTTCATCGCATCATAACTCCGTGCATACTGCTCCGTTTCGCGCGTGTAATATATCGAAATGTTTGTCTCGAGATTCTTTTAATTTTGTTCCATTATGCCATGTTCATTTGAGTCCATCTTGATGCCCAAATCTCTGGTGAAAGAGTGCTATTTGCTGTTAACTGCTGTTACTTATCAGAACTTGAGGATTTGTTATTTTTGTTGCATTTGATGTGTGCATTTTATGAGTATGAGCTCTACATGTGTTTTGATGTATGCCATTCCATCTTTACATAGGTGTATGCCATGTATTTTTGTGATCTCTGTGGTGAGTAGCATAAGCATGCAAACTAGGCTTCGTGATCTTTCTGATTTCAGGGACTTGGTAATTTTACAAGTCTGTGAATGCTGTTATTTTGTTGCTATGTATCCATGTGTCTACAGAGAGATCCATGCTCTTGTTGGTGATGTTCAGTAAGGATGTTTTGTAGATATAGTTGTGCTCTATCCATCCATGCCTCTGTTTGCATTTATGGAGTACGATAGCATGTCTTAATCTTGCTCTACTTTTGCTATAAAATATTTCTGGCAGATTGTTTACGTGTTATTCAATTTTGCCAAGGTTGTTGTAGTTGATCCATACATGCTATGTACTTGCTCTTGCCATGGACAGCTTCATAAACATGTCGTCTTGCTGTAGGTATGCTTGTTTTGTCATGCATTGCTTTGTGATGAGTGCATCAAGCTCACCAAGATGCCTTCATAATACTGTTTCTGCCATGCTCTGTTTTCTGCTAAGTCTGAAACCTGTTAACGAAACTTGCTATGTTTACATGGTTGCCATCATATCTTCTGGTCCTTTTTGGCTCATGGTCAGTAAGGGACTTTTGTTCTATGCATTTAGTAGATTCATGCCATGAAGTCTGTGAACCTGTTATCTTTTGCACTTTTGCCATGCTTGTTTGAACCTGTTATGTTGTGATCTAGCCGTAGTTCAGTGTTCATCTTTTGTCAAGCATCTCCTGTTGATTACTTCCATATGTTTTGTTGCCATGTTGGGGTGCTGTAGTATTGTTACTTGTTGCATTCTAAGTGCTATCATGCTGTTAATCGCAGATTCGTGTCATTCTTGTTTTGCTTGCCATTTGCAAACCGTGCGTCCGTTTCCGGTGATCTTTATATCGATTTCGACCGAGATCATCTCATCTTTCCAGTGGCATGCTTGGTTTGCCAAGTTACTGCTTGTTCATCATTTTCCTTCCGGAGCACACATATGCATCGCATATCATATCTTGCATATCATTCATGTATTGCATCATGTTGCTTGTGCATTTCCCGTGATTGATTGTGGTTCTGTTGCTTGTGTCTTGTTTTGGGTAGAGCCGAGAGACGAGTTCGTGAACGAAGAACCTGTTGAGTACGCTTACGAGGATCAAGCTTTCGACAACTCTGAGAACCTTGCAGGCAAGATGACCATACCCTCGAAATCACTTCTATCTTTGCTTGCTAGTTGTTCGCTCTATTGCTATGCCGCGTTACCTACCACTTGCTATATCATGCCTCCCATATTGCCATGTCAAGCCTCTAACCCACCTTTCCCAGCAAACCGTTGTTTGGCTATGTTACCGCTTTTGCTCAGCCCCTCTTATAGCGTTGTTAGTTGCAGGTGAAGTTGAAGTTTGTTCCATGTTGGAACATGGATATTGTTGGGATATCATGATATATCTTATTTTAATTAATGCATCTATATACTTGGTAAAGGGTGGAAGGCTCGGCCTTATGCCTGGTGTTTTGTTCCACTCTTGCCACCCTAGTTTCCGTCATACCGGTGTTATGTTCCTTGATTTTGCGTTCCTTACGCGGTTGGGTGATTTATCGGACCCCCTTGACAGTTCGCTTTGAATAAAACTCCTCCAGCAAGGCCCAACCTTGGTTTTACCATTTGCTACCACCTATCCCCTTTTCCCTTGGGTTCTGCAGACTCAAGGGTCATCTTTATTTTAGACCCCCCCGGGCCAGTGCTCCTTCGAGTGTTGGTCCGAACTGAGCTGCCTGCGGGGCCACCTTGGGGAAACTTGAGGGCTGGTTTTACTCGTAGCTAGTCTCATCCGGTGTTGCCCTGAGAACAAGATATGTGCAGCTCCTATCGGGATTTGTTGGCACATCGGGTGGCTTTGCTGGTCTTGTTTTACCATTGTCAAAATGTCTTGTAAACCGGGATTCCGAGACTGATCGGGTCTTCCCGGGAGAAGGTTTATCCTTCGTTGACCGTGAGAGCTTATAATGGGCTAAGTTGGGACACCCATGCAGGGTATTATCTTTCGAAAGCCGTGCCCGCGGTTATGTGGCAGATGGGAATTTGCTAATGTCCGGTTGTAGAGAACTTGACACTTGACTTAATTAAAATACATCAATCGTGTGTGTAGCCGTGATGGTCTCTTTTCGGCGGAGTCCGGGAAGTGAACACGGCTTTTGGGTTATGTTTGACGTAAGTAGGAGTTCAGGTCACTTCTTGATCATTACTAGTTGACGACCGTTCCATTGCTCCTCTTCTCGCTCTTATTTGCATATGTTAGCCACCATATATGCTTAGTGCTTGCTGCAGCTCCACCTCATTACCCCATCCTTTCCTATAAGCTTAAATAGTCTTGATCTCGCGGGTGTGAGATTGCTGAGTCCTCGTGACTCACAGATACTTCCAAAACAGTTGCAGGTGTCGAGGATACCAGTGCAGGTGACGCAACTGAGCTCAAGTGGGAGCTCGATGAAGATCTTGTTCGTTGTGTTGTTTCTTTTCATGTTGATCAGTAGTGGAGCCCAGTTGGGACGATCGGGGATCTAGCTTTTGGGGTTGTCTTCTTTTATTTTGGTTCCGTAGTCGGACCTATGTGTGTACTCTGATGGATGTATGATTTATTTATGTATTGTGTGAAGTGGCGATTGTAAGCCAACTCTTTATCCCATTCTTGTTCATTACATGGGATTGTGTGAAGATGACCCTTCTTGCGACAAAACCACAATGCGATTATGCCTCTAAGTCGTGCCTCGACACGTGGGAGATATAGCCGCATCGTGGATGTTACACAATCCCTTCACGGTCACTTGCAAAAGTGAGATCTGATAAAGATAATAAGATAAATATTTTTGGTATTTTTGTTGTATAGATTGAAAAGTAAAGATTGCAAAAATAAACAGCGACAGAAATAGCTAGTTGACGGGAGATTAATATGATGGAAAATAGACCCGGGGGCCATAGGTTTCACTAGTGCCTTCTCTCAAGATAGCAAGTATTACGGTGGGTGAACAAATTACAGCCGAACAACTGATAGAATATTGCATAGTTATGATGATATCTAAGGCAATGATCATGAATATAGGCATCACGTTCGTGTCAAGTAGACCGAAACGATTCTACATCTATTACTATTACTCCACACATCGACCGCTATCCAGCATGCATCTAGAGTATTAAGTTCATAAGAACGGAGTAACGCATTAGGCAAGATGACATGATGTAGAGGGATAAACTCAAGCAATATGATTTACCCCATCTTTTTATCCTTGATGGCAACAATACAATATGTGCCTTGCTGCCCCTGCTGTCACTGGGAAAGGAGACCGCAAGATTGAACCCAATGCTAAGCACTTCTCCCATTGCAAGAAAGATCAATCTAGTAGGGCAAACTAAACCGATAATTCAGAGAGACTTGCAAAGATATCAAATCATGCATATAAGAATTGAGAAGAATCAAATAATATTCATAGATAATCAAGTTCATAAACCCACAATTCATCGGATCTCGGCAAACATACCGCAAAAAGAGTTACATCGAATAGATCTCCAAGAGAATCGTGGAGAACTTTGTATTGAGATCCAAAGAGAGAGAAGAAGCCATCTAGCTTATAACTATGGACCCGAAGGTCTGCGGTAAACTACTCACGCATCATCGGAGAGGCCATGGTGTTGATGTAGAAGTCCTCCATGATCGATCCCCCCTCAGGCAGAATGGCGGAAAAGGCCCCAAGATGGGATCTCACGAGTACAGAAGGTTGCGGCGGTGTAAATAGAGTTTCGTGGTGCTCTCGGATGTTTTCAGGGTATATAAGTATATATAGGCGAAAGAAGTAGGTCAGTGGAGCCACGAGGGGCCCACGAGGGTGGGGGCGCGCCTACCCCCCCGGGCGCGCCCTCCTACCTCGTGGCCGCCTCGTTGCTTCCTTGACGTCCACTCCAAGTCTCCTGGATTGCGTTTGTTCCAAAAATGATCCTTCCGAAGGTTTCATTCCGTTTGGATTCCGTTTGATATTCCTTTTCTACGAAACACTGAAATAGGCAAAAACAGCAATTTGCACTAGGCTTTCGGTTAATAGGTTAGTCCCAAAAATAATATTAAAGTGCATAATAAAGCCCATTAAACATCCAAAACAGATAATATAATAGCATGAAACAATCAAAAATTATAGATACGTTGGAGACGTATCAGGAAGACAATACAAAATTGCAGCCTGAAGAATTGAAGATCACATTTGCAGAATTGAACCAAACAGTTAACTGAAGACGACTACTAATTAACAAAACAGTTAATAAGTGAGCACCACACTACACGACATATAGAACATATTCACTAGAGCAACAGATTGCATGGTAAAATTAGATAGCACAATTCACTAGAATTTGTGAAGGAATGGCAGGAGCAGCACACGCAACGGGTAAACCGAGCATGCTTAAACGGCCTAGCTAGCAAATGGCAAGGTGCTCCTCCAAGATCTGGGGGTCGGCATGAATGGCAGCCATCGCGACCTCATCCGCGCGTGCGGCCACGATTGGCTTCTCCGCTGCCAAATGCTCCTTGAGATCCTGGCTATACTGCGTGCACCATGCCTTAGGGCGGCGCTTATTTGGTGGAGGGGTCAGTGATTTTGGTGGAAGGTGTCGCGCTCGCGCCGGCGGTCGGGGCATGTGGGATGTGGAAGGAGGAGGATGTGGGTCGGGTGTGGATTACCTGGCTAGATAGACGAGGCCAAGCAATGTGAAGGAGGGTCGCCGACGAGGAGGCGGTGCTGCAAGCAAGGAGTGAAGGTTTCAACCTAGGAAAGGATGGCGGAAAGAGGGGAAATGTGGCTTTTGGTAAGGGGGGGAGGTAGACATTTCTGCAGAAGCCGAAAATTTGGAATCGCTTAAGCCAAAAAACTGGAGCGCAAAGTGTCATCTGACACGGTCCCTTATTCAGAACTGTGTACGATATGTGGACATCACAAACAATTCAGATAGCTTAACCCGTGTGTGATGAGTTTGAATGTCAAAAGTTTTGGTTCGAATTTTCATGGTTACAGTGGTCATCCACGTCATTGTATAATTTGGGTACACAAAGGAGACTACAGCACACCCACACTTCTTAATCGAGCAAATTCAGCAATTAAACAGAGCTAGCTGACCTAAACATTACTCTAACAAATTAAAGACTGCCGCTCTTAATTAAAAAAACAAAGAGTACTACTACAGCTGGTGCTCGTCGATCTCCGCCGCCGCCTCCATGTCCAGCTCGCGCCCGACGGTCTCCTGGGGAAGGGGCTCCATGGCATCCATCGCACCATACTCGGCAAGCATCTCGCCATCCGCGTCCGCCATCTCTTTGGAAAAGGCCGCCACGAGCTGTGTGTGGGCGGACGCGATCTAGGCTTGCACGGGCTCCGTCATTGCAAGGTATGCGGCGGAGGAACGCATGGCTGTTCGAACGCTCTCGGCGATTGCCAGCTCTTCGGTCGTGGGTTGCCGATCGTTGTCGGAGAAGCTTCTTTCGATTTGTACGGTGACCGCCAGGAGCTAGGCGTGGGCGGCCTCGACATGGTCGTGGGCGGCCTCCATCAGGGCTAAGGGCACCGCTGCGAAACGGACAGCTGTTGTGCCACTCTCGCCAGTTGCTATCCCCGAGGCAGATGTTGCTGCCGCCACCTAAGAAGCAACAACGGCCGTTTGGGCTGCCTTTGACGCCCGGTCGCAGATTGTGGCCACGCTCATGCACCTTGTTAGCACGCGCATGGCGGCTGCGGCCGCGCTCTCGCTGGAGTGGGCCACCGAAGTTGCCCTCACGACGCGGGTCCACGTGCCCATCTTTCACGGGCAACGATTGAACAGTGAAATGATATTTGGGGAGCGAGCTAGTGTGCTTGGGACGCCGGCTGTGGACTGTAGCCGACGCACCTTCTCGCATAAGCCATAGGCGTACTATACACCGACGGTGCTCCAGGATATTTTGTGCTGCATCTCACACGGTTGGTGATAATAAACGGTGTGCGATCTACTTGATTTTTCATCTTGATTTGAATTACATAATGGGGTCACAGCGGCAATGGACAGTGTTTGAATTGCTAGACCTTTTATATGGAGTGAACATGCAACTATATGTGTGTCGTAAAAGAATTGGAATTATTCAGGGTTCGTTTGAACATTTTATACATTAAATTGGTTTTCTAGCCATTTCAGGTGCACAATTCAAAATCAAACTACATGCACATGCTCCGGTGCACCAACATGGGTTGTAAAATCATATATGTGTCCATGGGTTTATGCTTATCTCCCATGCAAGAAATAGGGATGAAATGCAAACACCACGGCACCGTGGATCTCCGGCAAACGTCGACGTACTTGCTTTTGTAATTCTAGTAAATCCAAAATGTGTCCGAAATTCATGAAACTTGGCATGCTATCATGGAGCGGCATCAACATGCCATGGTAAAAATTATGTCCCATTTGGGGCAGGTTTGGGTATAAGCTTCTCATAAACCAGAGCTTCTCACAACAAGTGTGATGGTTTCGGTAGGGAACGTTTCACCTTTCTGGATGAAACGATATATGTTGCCTCTTCTCGATTTCAAATATTTTCCTACTGTCAACATAGAACAACAGGAGTGTTGTATCAATTTTTGGGATTTTTTGGGGTTCGCTTGGTCATTTTTATACATTAACTGAGTTTTCTATGCATTCATGTGCATAATTCAAGTTTGAACTACACACACGTGCTCTAATGCATATAAATTAGTTGAAAATTCAAATCCGTGTCCTTGGTTGCCTGCTTAGGTCCCATGCAAGAAATGGGAATGCTATCATGGAGTGGCAAACATTGAGATACCTGGTTTTTAAATTCTAGTAAATCCAAAACTCGTCTGAAATTCATGAAACTTGGCATGCTATCATGGAGCGGCATCAACATGCCGTGGTAAATTTTTTGTCCCATTTGGGGCAGGTTTGGGTATATGCTTCTCACAAACCAGAGCTTCTCACAACAAGCATGATGGTCTCGGTAGGGAACGTCCCACCTTTGGGACGAAACGATATCCTTTGCCTCTTAGTGCTTCCAAATTTTTCTCGTGTCAACATAGAACAACTGGAGTGTTGTATCAATTTTTGTGATATTTCGGGGTTCGTCTGGACATTTTTATGCATTAACTGAGTTTTCAATGCATTTATGTGCATAATTCAAATTTGAACTACACGTACATTCTCCAGTGCATCTAAATTGGTTGAAAAATCAAAACTGTGTCCTTGGGTGCATGCTTAGGTCCCATGCAAGAAATGGGAATGAATTTCAAACACCAGGGCACCGTTGATTGCCGGCAAAACATTGAGATGCCTGGTTTTTAAATTCTAGTAAATCCAAAACTCGTCTGAAATTCATGAAACATGGCATGCTATCATGGAGCGGCATCAACATGCCGTGGTAAATTTTTTGTCCCATTTGGGGCAGGTTTGGGTATATGCTTCTCACAAACCAGAGCTTCTCACAACAAGCATGATGGTTTCGGTAGGGAAGGTCCCACCTTTGGGGACGAAACGATATTCATTGCCTCTTATTGCTTCCAAAAATTTTCTCGTGTCAACATAGAACAACATGAGTGTTGTGTCAATTTTTGTGATTTTCGGGGTTCGTTTGGACATTTTTATGCATTAACTTAGTTTTCAATGCATTTATGTGCATAATTCAAATTTGAACTACATGCACATGCTCCAGTGCATATAAATTGGTTGAAAAATCTAATCTGTGTCCTTGGGTGCATGCTTAGGTCCCATTCAAGAAATGGGAATGAATTTCAAACACTAGGGCACCGTTGATTGCCGGCAAAACATTGAGATGCCTGATTTTCAAATTCCAGTAAATCCAAAAATCGTCTGAAATTCATGAAACTTGACATGCTATCATGGAGCGGCATCAACATGCCGCGGAAAAAAATTTGTCCCATTTGGGGCAGGTTTGGGTTGCTTCTCACAAACCAGAGCTTCTCACAACAATCATGATGGTTTCGGTAGGGAACGTCCCACCTTTGGGGACGAAACGATATCCATTGCCTCTTAATTGCTTTCAAATTTTTCTTGTGTCAAGATAGAACAACAGGAGTGTTGTGTCAATTTTTGTGATTTTTCGGGGTTCGTTTGGACATTTTTATGCATTAACTGAGTTCTCAATGCATTTATGTGCATAATTCAAATTTGAACTACATGCACATGCTCCGGTGCATATAAATTTGTTGAAAAATCAAATATGTGTCCTTGGGTGCATGCTTAGGTCCCATTCAAGAAATGGGAATGAATTTCAAACACCAGGGCACCGTTGATTGCCGGCAAAACGTTGAGTACTTTATATTTAAATTCTAGTACATCCAAAACTCATCTGAAATTCATGAAACTTGGCATGCTATCATGGAATGGCACCCGACATGCCGTGGTAAAAAAATTGTCCCATTTGGGGCAGGTTTTGGTATATGTTTCTCACAAACCAGAGCTTCTCACAACAAGCATGATGGTTTCGGTAGGGAACGTCCCGCCTTTGGGGACAAAACGATATCCATTGCCTCTTATTGCTTTCAATTTTTTTCACGTGTAAACATAGAACAACAGGAGTGTTGTGTCAATTTTTGTGATTTTTTCGGGGTTCGTTTGGACATTTTTATGCATTAACTGAGTTTTCAATGCATTTATGTGCATAATTCAAACTTGAACTACATGCACATGCTCCAGTGCATATAAATTGGTTGAAAATAAAATTTGTGTCCTTGGGTGCATGCTTAGGTCCCATGCAAGAAATGGGAATGAATTTCAAACCCCAGTGCACCGTTGATTGCCGGAAAAATGTTGGGTACTTTATTTTTAAATTCTAGTAAATCCAAAACTCGTCTAAAATTGATGAAACTTGGCATTCTATCATGGAATGGTACCCGACATGCTGTGGTATTTTTCGTGTCCATTTTGAGAGAAGGCGCACTCTAATAATGACAGCCAACAAAGGCATTTTGAAAAAATAGCTGCCACTTTAATATCTCAAACGTTTGTATAATTCAAACTGTGTGCGTTCTGTTAACCATTCATGTGACGCCACGTGCCTTGGTTTTAATGGCAGTAGGAGGTGCCGTGCCGACAGCTGCTTGACCTTGATTGAACTGGAGGCGTGCGAGCGCCGTCCGGTGCGCAGGCTGACCGAGAGGCGTGCAAGTTGTCCTCGAATGCTCGGGCTCACCGGGAAGCGTGCGAGCTGTACACTACGCAGGCTCACTGGGAAGCGAGCCCTTTGACTTCCATGGCCGCCCGCCTTGCTCGCATCCTCTCCATTAATGGCGCCCAAGCCGCAGTTTAATTCGGTTTTTAAATATAAAACACTCATCGCAAACGTTTTAGTTAGAACACCCGTATGCAAACCGACAGCTTCCCTAGGAAGCCAAGAGAAAATGTGCCGAGCAGTATTTCTGCAGCTCTTGATCGCCTACGTTTTAGATAGAACACCCGTATGCAAAGTGAGAGCAGCGCAGGATTTGTTCATCCCTTCAACGCAAACGGTTGTTTTGGATGACCCGTGTGCAACCACGTACAAACAATTTGTTAAGATTTGTTAATCCTTGTAACACTGTGATTTGTCAAAATATGCAGCTAAAACTCACTAGCACTATCTAATTTTTGCAACTAAAATTCAGTAATTAAGCATAGATTTCATTCATAGATTAAGCAGTCGTTCTTAATTTATACAAACAGTTCAACTCGACAGCTGAACCGACCAAACTTTTCCCCAATTGTTTCCAACCACGTACTAAAATAGCTAGTTCAACTATATATACTAGCTAATTTTAAGTACGTTTTACAGTTCCACCACATCTATAGTCAGATGAACTGAACAAAATAGCCCCTAAATACTACTACTACTGCAGAGGGGCTTTGTACTAGTTCCAACTGCCTCTCCTCTGCCGAGCGCGCTCAGTGAGAGGCGGAGGAGGAGGAGCCTACCGATGAGCTGGGTAACCGCAATACGGTGCATGCCGCTGTTGCAGCTTCGGCGACGCTCACCTCGAACGCCCTCTGTCGCTCCAGACGACCCCTCTCGAAGCGGTGGTTCTCCTCGTAGATCTCCTGATTCCTCGCCTTTGAGGTGGCGTGTGCCGCGGCCATGGCGGCGGTAAGGCTCTTTGCGTGCTCGACGAGGCGCTCCCCCTCCTCCCGCAGGAACTCGGTGTAGCACGCAAGGTCGCTGATGCCCGTGCAGGCATCCACCTCCGCCTCCCGCCTTCGGGCTACGGTGGCGGAGCGGGTGATGACCCCGGCGGTCGATGGTGGGTTGGCGGCCACGGCGGCCGACGACGGGGTGGCGGCCATGACCACCACCTCCCGCCTTCGGGCCGCGGTGGCGGAGCGGGTGATGGCCATGGTGGTCGCCAGTGGGGTGGCGGCAACGACGGCCACCTCCCACCTTCGGTCCGCGGCAGTGGAGCGGGTGATGGACCTGGCTTTCGACGGTGGTGTGGCAGCAACGACGGCCGGCAACAGCTGCTGACGAGCACTGGCGGCGGAGCGTGCGGTGGGTGTTCCGTGCACACCCAACAGGGACGCCACGTGCACTACACTACGCCGGGGACTGCGCCGCCGCCGCGGTGTAGCCTCCCAGCTAGAGCTGTCCTCTGATGACGGCGGAGTGGCTGAGCGACAACGACGGACCAGTGCCATTGGCGATTGTGGGAGAAGTAGACGAGATAAGCTACAGGGAGGGAGGGGAAAATGCGATGCAGGACTCGCCGGCCGCGAGGGTTTTTATAGCAGGCCCGTAAGCATTGGGATATTGGGGGATTTTACCGAGTCGGGCGGGAAGCTTGCGCGGGAACCTGCGAGGTTGCACGGGAACAGGCTCACCGACGATTCATTGGTGCCACCGTTTGGCCAAAAGAACGCCCCCGCGCGCTGCACAAGCTTGCGCTGTAAGACGTCTGCGACAGCGGGGTGACAAGACGTGCGAGAGGAGGACGAAAGGCTACGTACACATACGGTTAATAAAAAAATGTTTGTGATTTAATTACCTACTATACCACCATCCTGGTTTATAAGTATGATTTAACTAATAAAATACGAATGCATGTCGCCAAAGATTATATAGTTGGATTTGTATTTGAACATAGTTTCCAATTATATAATTTTTATAACATGTATTAACATTTTGTTGGTTAAATTTGAGGGCAAAGTATGGCATAGAATATAAAGGAGACTATATATTAGACGGAGGTGGTAGCACACGGCTGATGTCTACTATGCAACCTTCTTCTTGTAGACGTTGTTGGGCCTCCAAGTGCAGAGGTTTGTAGGACAGTAGCAAATTTCCCTCAGGTGGATGATCTAAGGTTTATCAATCCGTGGGAGGCGTGGGATGATGTAGCGACCAGACCTCAAACAGTCTGTGCTCTGTGCTTTAGTGTCATCCCTGGATCAGTAATGCTGACACGCACAGTACAAATGGAGGATTTATAACAGAGTAGCAATCACACACTTATTACAACGAGTATCTCAAAAGAGAATAAGTATGATAACTATGGCTTAAGGCCATCTAATACGATAACAGCGGAAGACTTGGAAGAATAGTGAGTCCATCAACTCCAACGGCATCACTGAGTATAAGACCACGACCTAAGGCACCTTACTCGTCATTTGAAAAGTCTGCAACATAAAACGTTGCAGCCCGAAAACGGGTCAGCACATGGAATATGCTGGCAATGTAACACATAGAGAGTAATGAACAGAATAATGCTATACTACATGCATATATGGCTGGTAGAAGGCTCTATGGTTACAGTTTTTGTAAAAAGCCAATTTTTCCCTACTGCAAAGGAATAAATTTTATTTAACTATCATGGTGGTTGTTAAACATTGAGAATGGGTGACAGCATTCTCAATCCCAATTAAGTATCATCATTAACCCAACAAAATTAATTAAAGTAACATGGTGATGAGATTCACATGATAATCCAAGTACTAGATACTCAAGCTGTCCATAACCGGGGACACGGCTAACCATGATTAGTTTGTACACTCTGCAGAGGTTTGTGCACTTTTCCCCACAAGACTCGATCGCCTCCGCTTGATTCTCGCACTACATGATGTTTGAGAAACGGATGACCGAGACACAGTCTTTCAGAAACAATAACCCTTTACTCCGGGTGGACAGTTACACCTACTTTCCCCTACATCTGCTAGCCCACCTCTTCAAGAGATCATGTAACCTACTCAACTATGCTAGAGCCCATAATAGCTTGTGGCTGCACACGGAAGTTTCTAGCATGAATAATCTCATGATCCCTTTGAGCCTGGGTGGCGGTCCTTAGAAAAACTGGCAACACTGGATTCCCCAGGTGCCTCTATCCACCCAGATGTGAGTTTTAGTTGCCACCTTAAGTAAACCATTAATTAACAATCTCACATCTGTCGTGAATATCTCTCAAACCCAATCCACGTCTACTAGCATAGCATAGCGATATAAGCAAACGTAGAAGTAACTCCCAAGGTTTGATAATAAACAGGGCAATAGGTACTACCTCAACTACTTCCCAATACCCACAATTTAATTAGATCCTAACCATGCAATGTTTGAGGGTTGATCTAATGCAATAAAACTGGGTAGTAAAGAGGTATGATCAAAGTGTTACTTGCCTTGCTGATGATCCGTGAAACTTAGAGATTCGAAGTAGCAAGCGGCGCACTCCGGGTACTCTATCGCAAACAAACAAGCATACAATAAGCACTCATCAAATGCACAGGTAAAACTCAAATAAAAGATCTAACCAGAAAGTTCAACTCAAGAACTCCGGTTTGCAAAAAGAAACAAATCGAACGAAGCAACGAAAGTCAAACGGCGAAAGAAACAAGCTTCGTTTACTAATCTGAATCTAGGTCAAATTTTACAGTAGCAAAAACTTGTTTGAGTAGGTTAAACGGAAAGAGAATTTCAAGACGAAACTCTAGGCGCTTGAATCGCCTGATTCCGATAAACGAGCGAAAAGATAAACCAGAACGAAAATCTGATCAGAAATCGCGATCTGGAATAATCGCGGAAAATCCGACGAAAAAGAAAACTGACGAACAGTTAAACGAACGGACGTTCGTTAACAGCGACTAACCGACGAACACGTTCGTTAAAACGAACGGGTCGGTGAACGTTCACTAATTAATTCAACCGAAAAAATAAACCGATCTAAAAAAAATCTGGGGTTTCGAAAAAAAATAAACCGAGGTGCTTTTTTAAAAACCGGACGGCGGCGGCGGCTCCGGCTAACCTCCGGCGAGGCTCAGGACGGGGCTCCGGCGGGTCTTCGGGGTGCGGCGAGGGGCGGCGGGGCTCGGGGCGACGTCGAGGGCTGACGAGGGCGGCGGCGTACGGCGTCTGGGCGGCGAGCTCCTTCGGGCGGCGGGGTCGGGCGGCTCCGGCGGGTCTCCTCCGGCGGTGGCGGCTTCGGGTCGGGGCGGGGACGGGGTGAGGTGAGGGCGGCGGGGCTGGGGTACTTATAGGAGACGGGGTGCTGCCTTGGGGAAGGGGGCGACGGCGGCGGCTTGGCCGTGCGGGATACGGGTGGCGGCGGCGCTGTCGTGCCCGAGAGGGAGACGGGGCGCGGGGCAGCTGGGCCGTCGGCTCGGCTTCGGCCCAGTCGGCGAGCTCGGCATTTTTTTTAAATAATTTCCCTGAACCTAAAAAAATCGTAGAAAAATAAATAAAAATCCAAAAATGCCAAAACAAATTTTCACCGTCTAATTAAAATAATTAGAACGAGATGAACATTTTCTTGGCCCAAAAATGCAGTTTTGAAAACGTGCAATTTTTCTAATGCAATTAAAATTGCAAATAAAATCCGAATAAAATCAAATATTTGATTTTAATATTTTTCCTCCAATATTTCAATTATTTTGGAGAACTCATATTTTCTCCTCTCATTTATTTTAATACGAAATATTTTTCGGAGAGAAAAATAATTAAAACCAAAAATCCTCGTTTTATTATTTGATAAAAATCAAATATGAAAACCGGGAAAAATCCCCAACTCTCTCCGAGGGTCCTTGAGTTGCTTAGGATTTTCGAGGATTTGCCAAAATGCAATAAAATATGCTATGCAATGATGATCTAATGTATAACATTCCAAATTGAAAATTTGGGATGTTACAGATGAATATGGTCTCTCTCAAGCAACCCTGCAACCAAATAACAAAGAGTCTCTTGTGTCCCCAACACACCCAATACAATGGTAAATTGTATAGGTGCACTAGTTCGGCAAAGAGATGGTGATACAAGTGCAATATGGATGGTAGATATAGGTTTTCGTAATCTGAAAATATAAAAACAGCAGGGTAAATATTGATAAAAGTGAGCGTAAATGGTATTGCAATGCGTTGAAACAAGGCCTAGGGTTCATACTTTCACTAGTGCAAGTTCTATCAACAATAATAACATAATTGGATCATATAACTATCCCTTAACATGCAACAAAGAGTCACTCCAAAGTCACTAATAGCGGAGAACAAACGAAGAGATTATGGTAGGGTACAAAACCACCTCAAAGTTATTTTTTCCGGTCAATCCATTGGGCTATTCCTATAAGTGTCACAAACAGCCCTAGAGTTCATAGTAAAATAACACCTTAAGACACACATCAACCAAAACCCTAATGTCACCTAGATACTCCAATGTCACCTCAAGTATCCGTGGGTATGATTATACGATATGCATCACACAATCTTAGATTCGTCTATTCAACCAACACGTAGAACCTCAAAGAGTGCCCCAAAGTTTCTACCGGAGAGTCAAGACGAAAACGTGTGCCAACCCCTATGCATAGGTTCATGGGCGGAACCCGCAAGTTGATCACCAAAACATACATCAAGTGAATCAATAGAATAACCCATTGTCACCACGGTTATCCCACGCAAGACATACATCAAGTGTTCTCAAATCATTAAAGTCTCAATCCGATAAGATAACTTCAAAGGGAAAACTCAATCCATTACAAGAGAGTAGAGGGGGAGTAACATCATAAGATCCAACTACAATAGCAAAGCTCGCGATACATCAAGATCGTATCACCTCAAGAACACGAGAGAGAGAGAGATCAAACACATAGCTACTGGTACATACCCTCAGCCCCGAGGGTGAACTACTCCCTCCTCGTCATAGAGAGCGCCGGGATGATGAAGATGGCCACCGGTGAGGGATTCCCCCTCCGGCAGGGTGCCGGAATAGGGTCCCGATTGGTTTTTGGTGGCTACAGAGGCTTGCGGCGGCGGAACTCCCGATCTATTCTGTTCCTCGAAGGTTTTAGGGTATATGGATATATATAGGCAGAAGAAGTACGTCAAGGGAGCCACGAGGGGTCCACGAGGGTGGAGGGGGCGACCAGGGGGGTGGGCGCGCCCCCTACCTCATGCCTTCCTCGTTGCTTCCTTGACGTGGAATCCAAGTCTCCCCGGTTGCTTTCTTTCCAAAAATAACTTCTCCAGAAGGTTTCATTCCGTTTCGACTCCGTTTGATATTCCTTTTCTTCGAAACACTGAAACAAGGGAAAAAACAGGAACTGGCACTGGGCTCTAGGTCAATAGGTTAGTCCAAAAAGTAATATAAAAGTGTATAGTAAAGCCCATAAAACATCCAAGATGGATAATATAATAGCATGGAACAATCAAAAATTATAGATACGTTGGAGACGTATCAGCATCCCCAAGCTTAATTCCTGCTCGTCCTCGAGTAGGTAGATGATAAAAACAGAATTTTTGATGTGGAATGCTACCTAACATAATTCTCAATGTAATTTTCTTTATTGTGGCAAGAATATTCAGATCCATAAGATTCAAGACAAAAGTTTAATATTGAAATAAAAATAATAATACTTCAAGCATACTAACAAAGCAATCATGTCTTCTCAAAATAACATGGCCAAAGAAAGCTATCCCTACAAAATCATATAGTCTGGCTATGCTCTATCTTCATCACACAAAATATTTAAATTATGCACAACCCCGATGACAAGCCAAGCAATTGTTTCATACTTTTAATGTTCTCGAACTTTTTCAATCTTCACGCAATACATGAGCGTGAGCCATGGACATAGCACTATAGGTGGAATAGAATGGTGGTTGTGGAGAAGACAAAAAGGAGAAGATAGTCTCACATCAACTAGGCGTATCAATGGGCTATGGAGATGCCCATCAATAGATATCAATGTGAGTGAGTAGGGATTTCCATGCAACAGATGCACTAGAGCTATAAGTGTATGAAAGCTCAACAAAAGAAACTAAGTGGGTGTGCATCCAACTTGCTTGCTCTCGAAGACCTAGGGCATTTTGAGGAAGCCCATCATTGGAATATACAAGTCAAGTTCTATAATGAAAAATTCCCACTAGTATATGAAAGCGACAACATAGGAGACTCTCTATCATGAAGATTATGGTGCTACTTTGAAGCACAAGTGTGGTAAAAGGATAGTAGCATTGTCCCTTCTCTCTTTTTCTCTCATTTTTTAATTTTTTTGGGCCTTTTTTCTCTTTTTTTGGCCTCTTTTTTTTGTCCAGAGTCTCATCCCGACTTGTGGGGGAATCATAGTCTCCATCATCCTTTCCTCACTTGGGACAATGCTCTAATAATGGTGATCATCACACTTTTATTTACTTACAACTCATGAATTACAACTCAATACTTAGAACAAAATATGACTCTATATGAATGCCTCCGGCGGTGTACCGGGATATGCAATGAATCAAGAGTGACATGTATGAAAGAATTATGAACGGTGGCTTTGCCACAAATACAATGTCAACTACATGATCATGCAAAGCAATATGACAATGATGGAGCGTGTCATAGTAAACAGAACGGTGGAAAGTTGCATGGCAATATATCTCGGAATGGCTATGAAAATGCCATGATAGGTAGGTATGGTGGCTGTTTTGAGGAAGGTATATGGTGGGTGTATGATACCGGCGAAAAGTGCGCAGTATTAGAGAGGCTAGCAATGGTGGAAGGAGGAAAAGTGCGTATAATCCATGGACTCAACATTAGTCATAAAGAACTCATATACATATTGCACAAATCTTTTAGTTATCGAAATGAAGTAATACACGCATGCTCCTAGGGGGATAGATTGGTAGGAAAAGACCATCGCTCGTCCCCGGCCACCACTCATAAGGAGGACAATCAATAAATAAATCATGCTCCGACTTCATCACATAACGGTTCACCATATGTGCATGCTACGGGAATCACAAACTTTAACACAAGTATTTCTCAAATTCACAACTACTCAACTAGCATGACTCTAATATCACCATCTTCATATCTCAAAACAATCATAAGGAATCAAAACTTCTCATAGTATTCAATGCACTTTATATGAAAGTTTTTATTATATCCCTCTTGGATGCCTATCATATTAGGACTAAATTCATATCCCAAGAAAATTACCATGTTGTTTAGGACTCTCAAAATAATATAAGTGAAGCATGAGAGTTCATATATTTCTTCAAAATAAATCCACCGCCGTGCTCTAAAAGATATAAGTGAAGCACTAGAGCAAACGACAAACTACTCCGAAAGATATAAGTGAAGATCAATGAGTAGTCGAATAATTATGCAACTATGTGAAGACTCTCTAACATTTAAGAATTTCAGATCTTGGTATTTTATTTCAACAGCAAGAAAATCAAAAGAAAATAAAATGAGGCTCCAAGCAAGACACATATCATGTGGTGAATAAAAATATAGCTCCAAGTAAAGTTACCGATGAACGAAGACGAAAGAGGGGATGCCTAACGGGAATCCCCAAGCTTAGGCTCTTGGTTGTCCTTGAATATTACCTTGGGTGCCTTGGGCATCCCCAAGCTTAGGCTCTTGCCACTCCTTATTCCATAGTCCATCGAATCTTTACCCAAAACTTGAAAACTTCACAACACAAAACATAACAGAAAACTCGTAAGCTCCCTTAGCGAAAGAAAACAAAAGACCACTTCAAGGTACTGTAATGAACTCATTCTTTATTTATATTGGTGTTAAACCTACTGTATTCAAACTTCTCTATGGTTTATAAACTCTTTTACTAGCCATAGAGTCATCAAAATAATCAAACAACACACGAAAAACAGAATCTGTCAAAAACAGAACAGTCTGTAGTAATCTGTAACTAACGCAAACTTCTGGAAATCCAAAAATTCTAAAATAAATTGGTGGACCTGAGGAATTTTTCTAGTAATCATCTGCAAAAAGAATAAACTAAATATCACTCTCCAGTAAAAAGTTGAAGCTAATCTCGTGAGAGCTAAAGTTTCTGTTTTTTACAGCATGATCATAAAGACTTCACCCAAGTCTTCCCAAAGGTTCTACTTGGCACAAACACTAATTAAAACACAAAACCACATCTAAACAGAAGCTATATGGATTATTTATTACTAAACAGAACCAAAAAGCAAGAAACTAAAATAAAATTGGGTTGCCTCCCAACAAGCGCTATCGTTTAACGTCCCTAGCTAGGCATGATGATTTCAATGATGCTCGCATAAAAGATAAGAATTGAAACGCAAAGAGAGCATCATGAAGAAGATGACTAGAACATTTAAGTCTAACCCACTTCCTATGCATAGTGATTTTGTGAGCAAACAACTTATGGGAACAAAAATCAACTAGCATAGGAAGGCAAAACAAGCATAACTTCAAGATTTTAAGCACATAGAGAGGAAACTTGATATTATTGCAATTACTACAAGCATATATTCCTCCCTCATAATAATTTTCAGTAGCATCATGAATGAATTCAACAATATAACCAGCACCTAAAGCATTCTTTTCATGATCTACAAGCATAGCATTTTTACTGCTCTCCACATAAGCAAAATTCTTCTCTTGAATAGTAGTGGGAGTAAACTCAACAAAATAACTATCATATGATTTAAAATTAAGATCAAGATGACAAGTTTCATGGTTATCATTATTCTTTAAAGCATACATGTCATCACAATAATCATCATAGATAGGAGGCATGCTTTCATCATAGTAAATTTGCTCATCAAAGCTTGGGGGACAAAAAATATCATCTTCATCAGACATAGCATCCCCAAGCTTGTGGCCTTGCATATCATTAGCATCACGGATATTCATAGAATTCATACTAACAACATTGCAATCTTGCTCATCATACAAAGATTTAGTGCCAAACATTCTATAGATTTCTTCTTCTAGCACTTGAGCACAATTTTCCTTTCCATCATACTCACGAAAGATATTAAAAAGATGAAGCGTATAAGGCAAACTCAATTCCATTTTTTTGTAGTTTTCTTTTATAGACTAAACTAGTGATTAAACAAGAAACAAAAAGATTCGATTGCAAGATCTAAAGATATACCCTCAAGCACTCACCTCCCCGGCAACGGCGCCAGAAACTGCTTGATGTCTACTACGCAACCTTCTTCTTGTAGACGTTGTTGGGCCTCGAAGTGCAGAGGTTTGTAGGACAGTAGCAAATTTCCCTCAAGTTGATGACCTAAGGTTTATCAATCCGTGGGAGGCGTAGGATGAAGATGGTCTCTCTCAAGCAACCCTGCAACCAAATAACAAAGAGTCTCTTGTGTCCCCAACACACCCAATACAATGGTAAATTGTATAGGTGCACTAGTTCGGCGAAGAGATGGTGATACAAGTGCAATATGGATGGTAGATATAGGTTTTTGTAATCTGAAAATATAAAAACAGCAAGGTAAATATTGATAAAAGTGAGCGTAAACGGTATTGCAATGCGTTGAAACAAGGCCTAGGGTTCATACTTTCACTAGTGCAAGTTCTCTCAACAATAATAACATAATTGGATCATATAACTATCACTCAACATGCAACAAAGAGTCACTCCAAAGTCACTAATAGCAGAGAACAAACGAAGAGATTATGGTAGGGTACGACACCACCTCAAAGTTATTCTTTCCGATCAATCCATTGGGCTATTCCTATAAGTGTCACAAACAGCCCTAGAGTTCGTAGTAAAATAACACCTTAAGACACACATCAACCAAAACTCTAATGTCACCTAGATACTCCAATGTCACCTCAAGTATCTGTGGGTATGATTATACGATATGCATCACACAATCTCAGATTCATCTATTCAACCAACACATAGAACCTCAAAGAGTGCCCCAAAGTTTCTACCAGTGAGTCAAGACGAAAACGTGTGCCAACCCCTATGCATAGGTTCATGGGCGGAACCCGCAAGTTGATCACCAAAACATACATCAAGTGAATCAATAGAATAACCCATTGTCACACGGTTATCCCACGCAAGACATACATCAAGTGTTCTCAAATCATTAAAGACTCAATCCGATAAGATAACTTCAAAGAGAAAACTCAATCCATTACAAGAGAGTAGAGGGGGAGAAACATCATAAGATCCAACTACAATAGCAAAGCTCGCGATACATCAAGATCGTATCACCTCAAGAACACGAGAGAGAGAGAGAGAGAGATCAAACACATAGCTACTGGTACATACCCTCAGCCCCGAGGGTGAACTACTCCCTCCTCGTCATGGAGAGCGCCGGGATGATGAAGATGGCCACCGGTGAGGGATTCCCCCTCTGGCAGGGTGCCGGAATAGGGTCCCGATTGGTTTTTGGTGGCTACAGAGGCTTGCGGCGGCGGAACTCCCGATCTATTCTGTTCCCCGAAGGTTTTAGGGTATAGGGATATATATAGGCGGAAGAAGTATGTCAGGGGAGCCACGAGGGGTCCACGAGGGTGGAGGGCGCGCCCCCCTGCCTCGTGCCTTCCTTGTTGCTTCCTTGACGTGGACTCCAAGTCTCCCCGGTTGCTTTCTTTCCAAAAATAACTTCTCCAGAAGGTTTCATTCCGTTTTGACTCCGTTTGATATTCCTTTTCTTCGAAACACTGAAACAAGCACTACAAAAAAAATACACTTCCGTGATGATACGTGTTTGTCATAGTAGGTCGCGTTTTTTGTCATGCATGTACATCCATGACGATTTTATGACAGAATCAAGTAGTCATACATGTGCTGTTGTAGAAGTGTTCCATGACATTACCAAAATTATCATCACGGAAGTACCCACTTCCATGACGATAAATCGCGCGTCATAGAAGTGCTTTCGTCAAGGGTGACCGACACGTGGTATCCACCGTAACGGAACGCCGTTAAGCTATCAGGTCGGGTTTTGGATTCGATAACCCGTTAACAGCCCCGACCAATGGGAAATTTCCACGTGTAAAATTCTTATTGGCCGGACGAAACACGTGTCAGCTCGTCAGTGGGTCAGATAGGCGCCTATGATATGTCGACACGTGCCACGGCCCACCGCTGGCCCATTTAGCTTACAAAGCTGGCCCGTTTGACTTGGTCAAAAGTTAACGGGCTGGCCCATGAAAAGCCTGTTAACGGTCTCTTCGCAAATTGCCCATTTTACGGCCCGTTAACTCACGGCCCTTTAGGCCCTAAAGGAAATCGGCCAACAACGTCATGTGGGCCGTCGAATATAACACCAGCCCATTTCACTTTCGGCCCATGTATGGCCCACGACGTCTTTCGGCCCATTTGAGGCCTTCGTATCTTCCGGCCCTTTACAGGCCCACGGTGACTCTAGCCCATAATGAACATTAATTTTCTTTATACCCGTTAACGGCCCGTGATTTACATGGGCCGTTTCCAGCCCGTGTTAGCTTTCGGCCTATTGATGGCCCATACGTTCTTGGGCTCCTTTTCGTCCCTCGATTAATTCCGGCCCGTTACTGGCCTGTTCCCCTAATGGGCCAAATTTGGCCCATGGCAAGAGTCAGCCCATTACTGGCATGTTCCCCTAATGGGCCAAATTCGGCCCATGGCAAGAGTCGGCCCGTTACTGGCCTGTTACCCCAATGGGCCAAATTCGGCCCATGGCAAGAGTCGGCCCGTTTCTGGCCTGTTAACCCGTTGCGCCGTTTCCAGCCCGTCCTATATTCTGGCCCATTAACGACCCGTTATGCCTGGGACAGAATTAAGCCTTTGCTGTCCTACGGCCTGTTAACGGCCTGTTACCGTGCTGGGCCGATACCAATTACGCCAGATTACGGCCCATGTAGACCCATTTATCCGACGGCGCGAGGCCCACCGATTACAGGCCCATTTATCGACGGCCCGTAGGAGACCCATGGATCCTACGGCCCGTATATGGCCCATGGTAATTGCGGCCACTAGCAAACCAGGGAAAAAGAAGACTAGGAAATAAATAAGGCAGAAACTAACGCTAGGCTATTAAGGAGATTGCACAGATTACATCTACTCGGCATCAAAGATCGCCACTAGTGCAAATATAGGGAACACCCTACACTATACAAAAATGGCTTGCTGTTTTCTTCAGCCGGTGGCTGCACGTTAAGAATAAATTTTGTATCGCACCAAAACAAATTACAGCTATATAACAAAAGGAAGGTTAGCATAAAACTTAACAGTCTAGTAGATAAATGCACCACCAGAAGTTCAGAAGCTCAGTTCATTTGACCAGACTGTTACGTTTTCATGTTGTATTGTCCGATGGAGCACCATAACCCTTGCCTTCATTTCCCCTAGGCTCCTGAACAACATAGCAAATATCTGATAGTCTGGTTTCAAAACCATGCATATCTTGACGACATTGAGCAATGTTTCTCCTTGTTTCATAAAGGGTCTCTATTAGGGAATGGACTTGTGTCTGGAGCGCAGATACAACATTGCTTTGAGCTTGCATATCTTGATCATGAGGCAGTTTGGACGATATTGCCTTAACAACCAACCCAGTATTACGCAGGAACGTGCTTTTGGCACTGTTAGTGGACAAGTACTGACCCACTGCAGCAAGAGCTGACATTGCGGTTATAGTTGCCTCACCACCTTCAGAAGGTGGCGGTTCCACCATTTTTTCCATAGCTTGCTGAAAAGTTGAGGTTTTACATTAGTAGTACCAGAACAGAAGATATTAAGGCGGCAGCAAAACCAAACAAAATAGCTTTGGTCTATATACAGGACTTATTCTGGTGAACCCATGTAAAATATTAGTTGTATTTTATTGCAAAGTACATAATAAAACCAGGTTCCAAACATATGACCATGTACCATCGCTAATGTATTGTCTATTTCTTCACATTGTATTGAGGGCTAAGGATAAAGAGACGAAGTTTATAATACGGTAAGCATAGTATGACATCATTCATATCACAAAACAACTGAGAACAGACAAACAGGCAATTGTAACGTTGTGTGGGCAAGTCCAGCACAGAACTAGATTACGGGTCAAGATCAAAGGAACATCACTCCTCTCTTTTAGACCTTGTAAGGTGCAATGATACGCTAAGACAATTATGTATAAAATTGAAAAGAGTAATAGACATTGGCCACAAACCATGCAGTTCAAGGCACAAGTCAGAGTAAGTAGTAGTTAAAAGGCATGAGGATTAAGGACTTACAACAGCGGCTTTGACTGGTGTAGTCATGCCCTTCTTCTTGCTGGTGTGACAGTCCTTGAAGATTTCCACAGCATTTGGTTCAGGTACTTTTTGGTCCTTGCGGGCTTTCCTCTGCATTTCGAACAAGTCAATATAGATCTGATAATATGGTACAGCGAAAAGAGTGAAACGGCAGCTAATTACAAGAGCCTCGCAGTGTGCAATATAGCTACGAGATCCTGTCGTCTGTTGGAATTTCACTTTCGTACGGTTGGCCTTGTTCTTTGAACAGTTCACCTACAAGAAGATAGATTTGTGTGGCACATCCGTAAATAGGACTTCAACATGTGATCTGATCACATATATATAATGTACCTGATACTTCGGATTAGACCAGTGTTTAACAAGGCCCCTCCAGTCTTCATCCGATATATTTTCCACTGGAGATGTTTGGGAAAGTTCACTGTTAGCCTTGCCTTCAAAGTGAGTTTTCCTCAAGTTATACCGATACTGTCGCAGCGCAGACTTGAAAACATGGGTGCAAGCTTGTCTGGTTGCATCATCTTGGCTATCCAACTTGAACCTCATCTGTTGAAAATTATGGGAGTCTCATTATCAGCAACCTAGAAAGTATGGGACAGAGCAAGACGATATTACTAGTTTCCATACATAACCATACTTACAGATAAATGGTCGAGGAAGGTGTTGAACTGGGTTTCGTCTTTGTCATTCCTGTACTGAATCTATGTTGGGAGGATACGTACATGACACCTAACGGCAACCGCTGCCTCTGATACTAACTTGGCTGACTCTGTAGCATCACGTGGCCTTTTTAAACCTGCCTTAAAACGGATCTCCATTCTTCCTCCTCTAGATTTAGTTAACCTATCGAGCATTATCCCTGATGTTTGTTTCCTCTTGTGCCTAGGTGCTAGTCCAACAACGAACATAGGAAGTGTTAGTGTACATCAAACTGTGAGACTACATATAAAGAAGCATGCAACTGTAACTTGACTCCAGCAACTACCTTCTTGCTGTTGAAGCTCACAAGGTTCATCTGATATTGCCAACTCATCTTGTGTCAAGAGTGCTTGGGAAGTAGTGTCAGGTGGCAAGGGAGCTTGGGAACGTGCTGCTAGCTCAGTTGACGCACGAGTAAGTCGTGCAGCTGGTAGTACTGTGGTAGGTGTTGCAAGAACTAGGGCTGTCTCTGCTTGTTTGGTGGCAGCTATTTGTTTCTGTTTGGCTTTTTTTGCAACTCGTGTAGCATGGGATGCTGTGTTTGTAGAATTTTCCGCTGGACTTTGACCTTCTATTGCACCATCAGTACCAGCAGAATCTGCAGGATTCATCCGCTTCTCATTCCCTGCCATTATGTGTTTCTTCCTCTTTCTCTGTGCCATGTTAAGTCAAGCCGACAAGAAAACCGAATAACAATTTAGTTCTTCAGAACAAATTGATGTGTGATGCAGACGAACTGAACTTTGATGTTAGACAACCACATGATAGGAGGATGTAATATGTATGAAAAACAGGATGGAAGAGATAACCAGAACTATGATGTGTAAACTAAGAAGAAGATATTTCACCAAATTAGAAGCAATGCAATGGAAGGTAGACACCATATGAAAGATGCTACAAATATCGCTCTGCCAAGTTAACAGTGTCTCATCATAAATGGTGTTTAAACAAATGTGAAGCAGTACAAGAAATAAATCATATGCAAGATGCAAACAACATCACACTACCATGTTAGAGGTCTCTCGTCATTAGTGCCATTGCATATTCACAGCTTATGATGTGTAAACTAAGGAGAAGGCATTTCAACAAATTAGAAGCAATGAAAGCTAGACACCATATGAAAGATGCAACGAATATCACTCTACCAAGTTAAAACTGTCTCGTCATAAGTGACATTTCAACAAATTAGTAGTACAAGCTAGAAAAGAATGTGAGATGTAACCTATATCACACTCCGAAGTCAAACGTGTCTTATGATAAGTGATTGTTGCAGGTTACAGAACAGTAGTAATTTGATGTAAGAACATGGTGTGATAGACACATATTGTATGTTCTAGAAACAGGAACACGTGTCTTATTCAAGTATAATGTGTAAAGTAAGCAGATGGAATTCAACAAAATTAGAAGCAATACAAGCTAGACATCACACATAACATGCAACCACATATAACAGTGCCAAGTTAGAGGGAGCACCAGTGATGCTGCACTAGGGGAGACGTGCTCATCATAAACACAACCTTGTTGAGTGTCTATGCATGTGTTGTCTTGGAAATCATCTTGGGGGTGTGGAGGAGTAGAAACTGTAGAGGCCCTCCGTTCGGAAGGAGCACCTTTATCCGCTGCCTTGCTAACTTCCTTCCGCTTTATTGATTTTGAATTGTCAAGTAAAACCGACAAGAAAAAGCAATAAAATTCTCTCTTCAGAACTCATTCATGCATGATACTGACAATCACTACTTTGATGTAAGGCAAACACATGATACCAGGATGGAATATGTACGAAAAACAGGACGGCATGGCATGTTCACAACTGTTTGTGTAAACTAAGCAGAAACCATTCTAGCAAATAAGAAGCAATGCAAGCTAGACACCACATGAAAGATGCAACCAATATGACTCTGCCAAGTTAAAAGCGTCCCATCATAAATGGAATTTCAACATATTAGAAGCAGCGCATGCTATAAATCATATGAAAGATGCAACTAATATCGCACTGCATATACTAAAGGTGTCTCGTCATGTTGATTGATGCGGGATACAAAAAAACAATAGTTTTATGTAAGGACATGCTTAATAGACAGATGTACTATGTACTAAATACAGGAAGGCATGTCACATTAACAGGTATAATGTATAAGCTAAGCAGACTAGCACATGCAGTTTAACCAGATTGGAAGAATTACAATCTAGACACCATATGCAACATGCAACCACATATCACGCTGCCAAGTTAGAGCAAGCACCTGCGATGCTAGTGTAGGGGAAATGCTGTAATCAACTACAGAGCTACGTTCACTATCTTCATCTAGCATTTCTGTTTCTTGAGAATCATGTCGGGAGGCTGACGCTGCATTCTTTAAATGAGGAGTAGTCCCCTTGCCTGCCTGCCTCGTCATAAGTGATTGATGAGGGATACACAAGAACATTAGTTTGATGTAAGAACATGGTTAATACACAGATGCACTAGTATGTACCAAAAACAGAAAGGCATGTCATATTCAAAGGTATAATGTGTAAGCTAAGCAGATGCAATTTAACCAAATTGGAAGCAATACAAGCTAGACATCCGGCTGGAGTGGTGAGCATGATCATCTAGGACCTGAGAGCCTAGTGGGAGGCGGGCTGCCTCGCCACCATCGCAGCTTTTTAGTTGGCTTCCAGGTGATGCCTATCTTTGCTGGGTTTGTCACTGGCTCGGCCAGTGCCCTGACTAGCTATTTGTCTTTTGGTGCTCACGGGATGGTGGTGCATGTGTGCTTAGGCAGCCATTGTGTATGAATGTTTTTCGGATGCGGTTGCGTGGCGTCTAGATGAAGCTACAAACCTACCCCGGTTTAGACCTTTGGAGTCCGGCCGGTAGGTTTCACGGGTCGGAGTTATTAGAAAAGTAATTTCCTTGTACAACCAAACATTGGTCTCACGCGGTTTCGGGCGAGTAGAGGCTCTTTTGGTGCTTCGTTCGAAATTTTGAAACACAAGCATTCACGTTTAGAGTACTCTTGAACTATGAGGATTGACCTAAATAGACAACGTTATATTTGACCTTGTATGTTTGAAAACCTCATTAAATTATCCGCTTATTTTTGAAATTTTGACACTTGAAAATCCTATAACTACGATTATTTTTGAATGGAGGAGGAGCTAAATTTGAATCTATTTTGTACACGACTACATATGCTATTATGTACAAAATCAGAGCAAAGATTGGTGCCCCTATAATTTAGGTATGGTTTACAAATGCCATGATATCAAATTCAAATAATTGAATGGACTTCATGTTGAATTCGATTCTTTTAAACCACCTTAAGTTGAATTCAAATGTATGCTAGTTCATAGGTAGCTATTTATAATGTCCATTGTGTAACTTTCGTATGTATAATGTGCTTTATACACACAACATGAACTATACTCACGTTTATATTCGATTGCTAAAGCGATGCATTGTCTGGAGTTCAAAATACTAACTATGTGGATCAATTGTGTCGAATAATAACATAGACATGCTCAAATTCGATAGAACTAGATGTCTGATGGATCAATGACCGCTCCTTACGCGAATTGCAAATATCATGATCCCATCCTAATATTTGGATACAATTTATATC
Organism: Triticum aestivum; assembly: GCF_018294505.1. NCBI lineage: Eukaryota > Viridiplantae > Streptophyta > Magnoliopsida > Poales > Poaceae > Triticum > Triticum aestivum. The sequence continues at coordinate 409,550,655 of NC_057796.1, forward strand.
CTTAATCAATGTGTAGAGCAGTCTTTTACGTGTAGTTTCACTCTCCATCAGTGGTCTCTCACACATGCTCACACACTCTCTCCTGAGGTGTCTTTCTCGCACACATGCTCTAGATATAACCCTCCCTCCCTCTCGTAACCATTTACAACTGTTTTCACTAACCTTTATCACAAGCACTCTTCCTCTCGCAAACATACACACGCACAATCCTCATCGACCCTTTCTATATACATGGACCTGCCTACGTGTCTCATGTACGCACATTATCTTTACGCCTGTCTCCCACGCATTGTCTCACACCTCTCTTCCTAATCGACGAGTATGATTCTAGCAGAGCATTCTGTAGGATGCCCCTTAAAGTTAGGTTGGATGAATAGTAATATCAGAGATAAAGGGGTTACCTTAGTCCGAGAACCTAGGGGTACAAATCCTAGCCGGCTTTGTCAGTGGACATAGAGTCCTTCACAATTCTGCTATCTTCGTCGTGTACGACTAGTCATCCATGGGTCTTCCTAAATGCGTCATGGGCCGACCAATGTGGCGCAGGTCGGAACCGAACGAAGGGCCTCACCTCGACCCACCAGACCTCACGCGGTGACTCACCCTCTGCCCCCACCTCTCATTATCTTCTCACACCCACACATACCAACACAGACACCACACACACAGAAAATTTCTCCTGGTGCCTCTATTCCCTCCCCCCTTGCATATACACACTCAAGGGAATGGAATCTCTTGTCGTGACGTCATATTCGTCTCTCTCTCTCTAGACCACTCTCATTTCTCGTGCTATCTCTCCCACGCCCCCCCCCCTCGTCGGCCCCTCCATCCATGCCTCTCTCGAATACGTAATACACACACATACCTCTCTAGGCCCAGCCAAATGCATCAACTACACATTCACACATGTTACATCACGTACCCCATTGATCTAAAAAGCCCTCTCTTCACATTTATTTAGCATACAACATTCCTTTTGAATAAAGTGCGGCCAAAAAATTATTTTAGAGTTTCTACATATATACAACATTACAAAGTTATATGGAGGAGTACGAACGCTAATTTGCATTGCATGGTGCCCACAATGATATTTATTCCGCACTGTGAATTTGTATATTTTTATACTATATACAAAGTTAGTCATAATAAAGAGAAACGAAGAGCATCTCTCTCCATCGCATACCCCCCTGTACGCCCTTTCACGTATGCACACAAAACTATCTCTAGGTCCTCTAAAAGTAAGCCCCCAAAAAATTCACGCATGTTTCATCTTTCTCTCGCGATATATGCAATGACGATCATTGTATTTGAAGCGAAATCACGATACATACATTGGACTTCAGAATCCACTCATTACGGTCACCATTTATGTTTAGTGGTTATTATACAGTCACGGGCTCACCGTACAACTCTATATTTGCTCATGACATGACTAGTTGACCAGTTAAACGCTCCACGTGGCACCTCTAGTGTTGCATCACATTATCTCACTACCATCGTGCCCACCTGTCGACTTGTATCTACTCTACATCTACACTCTTATAAAATACATAAAATACACTCTTATAAAAAACAGAGTTGGTGATGATGGTGTGCCTGCCATCCTGCAATATAGGACGTCCGATTTATATCTGACGGATAGGAAAGAAACTATGGCAATATTGCAAAAAGGTACCCACACACCTCTCCACATTTGCAAATAAGGCCTTCCCCCGTTCATCCTTTTCTCTCACAAGATAAACAAGTCATACAAATGCATCTTGATGTTACGTGCAACGCACGGGCATCTTGCTAGTAAGAATGAAAACAAACGACAAAAAAATATTTGGACGGTGGTTCAAAGTCATGACCGCGGGCACGGCGGACAAGGTGGCCTTGTATTGGTATGCTGAGCCGTCTGTTTTAACACACAGGAGCTGGTGTGGTGATTATACACACACGCACGCATGCACACGAACTGCATCCACGCAACACTCACACAAACACATGCACCCACGCACGCACGCAACACTCACACATACACACGCAGCCATGCACGCACGCAACACTCACACGCACGCACGCAACACTCACACGCACACACGCACGCATGCATGCACACACCAGTACACCACACGACCAACACACACTCTCACGCTCAAGTGCTCAACCTACACGTGCATGCGCACACATCAGGCCCTGACAGACACATACACAACCAGGTGATTCCCGCGCACGGGTTGGAGCCTTGTTGCGCCTGCGTAAATTTGTGTTTATCCGACCTTTTGCCTATGCGAACTGACAGGTGGGACCCACAAGGAACGTGGTCAATTTAACTAGTCAACATGGTGCCACGCAGACTATTTGGCTGGTCAACAGAGTGCAATCCGATGCTGAACTTTGAGCAAGTGACCGTATAATCACCGCAAAACGTATATAGTGACCGTAATCAACTTATTCTGAAGTTCGGTGACCGTATTACGCTTTTCTCTCTGTAGGCCCTCCAAAACTACATCTCTACACGTTCTCGCATGTTACATCTAACAACTATGCAATACATCACTACTACTACACTCTAACACAATAAATCATATGTGTTTTTAGTTTTACTAGATATCATATTGTTACTTATAATTATTTAGTTTGCATACATTAAAATTGCCTTTGAAATGTATGGCCAGTATCATCTACCGCGCGGGAAAAATCCCGCCCTTTCCTGTTTAATCGGGTTTGTATCGATGGATCGTGTGAAACAGCTAAACTATAGTACTATACAGTACTACAAGTGACAGTTCACTGGGCCGTCGTGTCGTCTACTCCTCCGTCGTAAGAGTGGAGCGATCGCTTTCATAAATCTTCTAGTCCCTTTCGCCAACATGTGGGACATCAAGCTACCGGGTCCACGTGCCATACCGGAATACAGTGCAGGGCAGCCGAGGTGAAGCACCCCAGTCATGGCGCCGGCGTAGTAATGAGCAATGAGGCGTCAAATCACAAGCTGCACCTTTCCCGCAGTTAAGTTGGAGGGACGAAGCAACCATCATTTCACTCGTTGCTGAATCCGCTTCTCCCTCATCTTCTTCAACTTAACCACATGTTGCTTCTGCCGTTGTTCTGCCTCATGTGGGACGCGGATCGGCTTGGTAAAGCACTGACACGTGGGACCGCATGTTAGCAAACCGCCAGGACAACGTCCTCCGAAAATAAGAAGCCTAATCCTAGACTTACAAAGGGCTACGTAGCTGCTACGTATACTTTCCATCTAATCTATATATGCCCCCCTGATTTTCAGGTGGGGTGAGCCTAATCCTCTCCTTTAATCCAATCAAATAGTCCCACATCACATCAGTTTGTAACTTTACATAAACCATTACGTGGATGTAGCATTGCTCAAATAAGAAACCTCCCCCGCCATCCGCGCGACAAAATCACCTCCTTTTTACTAGTCTTGATTCTATAATTTTTTAGATCAATATAATTGAGATTTGTATCGATAGCACACAGGAGAAAAACCAAGTGGTACGGTTAAGGGCATCCACAATGTGTAGCCAAATGTGAAAATAGCTTTTGGCATCGTGGCAACCATTGTGGACGGTGTTGCCAAAGCCAAAAAGATGGAACCGAAGCTCCCTGATTGATTGATTGAAGGAATAGAAAAATGCAACGTCTCTCCTCTTTCTCCCATGCTTGGACGCATGCAGTACAGTATAGAGCATAGAGTCTACCCCCCTGTCCCTTCTATCACAAATCACAAAGCAGTGAGGCGTCAAATTACAAAAGCACGGACGAAGCAACCATCATTTCACTCTTCGCTGACTCCGCTTCTCCATCGTCTTCTTCGAGAAACCATCTCACCGCACTAGTACTCCTAGTAGTGCTAGTAAAGGACTTCCTGGATGCAAATAAGGCGGTTGTCTCGGCTTGCAGGCGGCACTTGCGAACGACTTACCGTGGTCTCCCTCAATGGTGTTCTCCGTCGATGTCACCGCAATGCGGAAGGAAGTCAAATATAGTTAGTACCTCCATTTTTTTTGTACACAAGGCCAGTATATCAAAATTACAATTTGCAAAGGGCCACTAACACTAATCGAGGCAAAATTGATGGGGTTAGCAACCAAGGACATTAATATCCCCTGCATGCATGCCGAAGTGAGAAGGTTGGTTTGCATGGCGCTGCATTAATCAAGCGATGAGGAGTGAGATGGTTAGCTCTTTGTTCTTTGGAGAAAAAATATGCATTAATTGACACGTGAAACGAGGATTTGTATCGATTAAATCCTGCGAAGGAAACCCCCGCCTTTCTTTTTTAACACTAGTACTCCTAGTACGTACGTACTTATCCTGTTTGGGTCTAGGCCTTGCATTGCCAAACTTCGCCACACATTTTTGCCAAACTTGCCTAAAGTTTTCAAAATGAGAAGGAGGTACACTTGCGCACGGCTGCCGTGGTCGCACCGCACCCTCACACGGTCGCTCCTGCACGCCGCGGTCGCACCGCACCCTCACACAGTCGCTCCTGCACGCCGCAAACCCAACCAAGGGAACGCACCCTCACTGACACGTGTTGTCGCATGTGAACAAACCAAACTCAGCCATCCTATCGCTGACACATAATTTTCGTTCATAGAGTATGTTTATCCAACCGCATGTTGGAGAGTATCCGTACGACCCGTGCGGTGGTCTGTTGGGGAAGAAGAAGAGGTGAGGAAGAAGGAAAGAAGGGTTAGGAGACGTAGGATATTCATCCAACCGCCTGAAATGGTAGACTGACCCAAGTCAGGCGACTTGCATAACAAATATATGTTTTTACACAGAAAAAGATCCATAAAAACAACAACATAAAGAAAAACTATCACTGCTCGCGGAAAGAGACGACCTCGTCGTCTTTGGCTGCCGGAGCGAACCAGCCGTCGCTGCCGACGTGTGTCTCCGCACCGTGGTTGTCCTCGGCCTCCAGCTACTCGTTCAAGCGAAGCGTGCGGGCGCTCTGCACGGACGAGAGCATAGCCCGGTTCAAGTCGAGGACGTCCGGTTCCGCCTGCAGGAGGGCCTCGATGGCAGCGGCATCCGCGCGCTCCGCGTCGAGTCGAGCCTCCGCCGCCCGGTTCAAGTCTAGGACGTCCGGTTCCGCCTGCAGGAGAGCCTCGATGGCAGCGGCATGCGCACGCTCCGCGTCGAGTCGAGCCTCTACCTCCCGGTCCTCCTTTAGTATCACCATGTTGAACCGCTGGTCCGCCTGCACCATGGGGGACTTGGACGCCGGCACGAAGTCGACGTCCATCGTCTCATACCCATGGGGGGCCTTCTGCGCCGCGACCTGCGCCATGAACATTGGATCGGCTTCCTCTTCCTCGTAGCTTGGCTCCAGAGAACTCGGGGATTGGCCCGCCGCAAAGCGAGCTTGGGAACGGAGGTCTGTGGCGCCGACCGCCGCCGCGATTTCTGCGCGGCGCTCCGGCGTCAGCATCTTGTAGTAAGTGATCTTGCGGTGCACCATGGCTTTTCGGCGAACTAGGGGACGATTGATGTGGGCTAGGGGATCGAAAGGTGGGGGAATGGGTTGGAGATTTGGTGTGGTTTTAGGGCAGTGGCTGGCGTAGGCCGAGCATCGAAGGTTCTGGTGTGAATAGTGGTTCCGGTGACGACCGGTCAATCGGTTTTGACTGTACATCGCTCTTGTCGCGTTCGCGTTGCAGCCCGGCACGCTGGACCCTCCACGTCGCTCACCGAATGGAACGCGCTTCGTCTTGCATTTTCGCTAGCTTGTGGGACCGCAGTTGAGAGCAAACCGACGTCCCTCCCCCTCCGCCGCCCGCGTCATTTATTATACCACCACTCCCTCTGTTTTATGCGGAGTAAATAAAAACAGAGGGGGTATACTACGGATGAGGATCCCCTGACGTGGCCGAACCCATTGAGTAACTAACATGCGGGGCCTAGCAAGCATGGGGTCCACCAGTAAGTGACCGAAAGGGAGGGTAAGGCAGGGATACCTACGTCAGAGGATCCACTTCCACTATACTACTTTGACCAAATGTTAGAGTAATAATATATGACATGCAACTTACACAAATGTTAGAGTAATAATATATGACATGCAACTTACACAAGGCATACAGGGTCTAATGCGTTTTTCGAGGCTAACTTTGACCAAATGTTAGAGTAATAATATATGACATGCAACTTACACAAAGCATACGGTCAAATTCGTATGTGAAAGGAGTTTCCAATGATATAATTTTCACATTATACATCTCATGTACTATTAATCTTGTCAATAGTCAAATTGGAAACCATCTCGAGTACAAATCTAGGAGTACGTACGAATCTAAAAATATTGATTGGGTGTTGTTGAATGTTGATACCTTTTTGATCAAAGTAGAGATACTTTGACTACACATAAAACTTATATGTAAACTAGAAAGGATAGGGGGAGTATATTGTACGTTCAAAAAAGAAACGAACATTGAATACCCTATATATATGATTTGCGGATGCTATGATCACCGGTTCAAAATTTTGAATCCGCCTTAGGTATCACGTGCCCCCACTCGTTCCCTCTTGATTTCATCTCGGGGTCCGGAGATCTATTGAAAGAGGACTAGGGTGGGTACATGCGAATGATACTCGGCGGAATGTTCAAATGAGGCATGCGGGAGGCTGGACTCGACTGGAGGGCGACATGATCGATGGAGAAGAGGGTTGGAGAGGAATGAGAAATAAGCAAACACCAAATGATTATACTTGAACGGCTCAAATAAACAATAAGTTGTCTCGCTTGGCCTACATAGTGAAAGGCCTAATGCGCAATGCGGAGCACTGACGCTCGAATATGGCCGGGAAAACAGGGAAACCGACATGTGGAGCACACCCGTCGGGACGACGTAGCGCAGTCTAGTCCAATGGAGGAGCTGGCCCACGACCTCCTCGCCACTGAAACCAACATGTGGGTCATTGGGGCCAACAATGGGGCGCAACTCCAGCACCGCCTCTGGACACGGCGATCGCGGTGAGCGACACGCTCATATCGTCGCTAGACATGGTCGGTTTCAGTGTGCCGAGGGTGGCGTTAGTGCTGTGGCACGACCAACGGTATGGTTGGTTTGTGCCCAAGGTTGCCCCATCAAAGCATTGGGTAGCCAAACTTTTGGTTGAGGTATTGGTTGCCCATAATTTGGCCGACATTGGCAAGAAAAATGAACTAGAGTTGGCTAGAGTTCATTGGCATGCCAAAGAAATGGCAACCATCCAAACAAAGACCAATCTTTGGGTCATGACCAAAATTTTGGTTGAGGTATTGGTTGCCCATGATTTGGCCGACATTGGCAAGAAAAATGAACTAGAGTTGGCTAGAGTTCATTGGCATGCCAAAAAATGGCAACCATCCAAACAAAGACCAATCTTTGGGTCATGACCAAAATTTTGGTAAGGTGCACTTTGGCCACAATCCAAACACACCCCAACACCCGGCTCGTCGAGGATGCACGGGGCGCCGCGACGCGTCCGCGGAGTGGTGTAGCGCGGCCAACTGCATCCTCTGGACCTGAGACCATGCCGGGTCGTCTTGCTTTTTCAATGACATGTGGGGATCGCATGTGAGCAAAGGGCATCTCCAACGTTGCCACGACTGCAGCTGACTACCCTGGCACACCAAAACCCTCGTCCCTCGCGCCGTCGCGCGGTGCGTTCCCAGCCGGTGCCAACTGCCCGCATTCATGCCGTTTGTTCGTATGTCGTCGTTAAGAGGCACGGTGCCCGAGGAACCAACTCCGGCGACTTAATGACGCACCCAGATGCTTGGCCTCACCGGAATGCGCTACTTAAAGCGGCAACGCCCAGCTAACCTCCACACCATAGCGCATCGTCCTCCTACCTGGCACCACATCCGCCATGACCGCAAGTGCGAACGCTCTGCGGGAGAGCTTGTCTTCGGGGATGAAGCTCGAGGTCGCCGCCCTCGCTCAAGTCGCCTCTCGCGACGCAATAGCGGCGTAGCAGGACGCGGACGCTACCGCACAAGCGGTGGCCACGCTGGCGGCCGACGACGGGAGCACCGTCAGCCACGCATCCTACTTGCCGCCGTCCAATGTCCGGCACCGCCGAGGTCTGGGACTCCTCCGAGGATGAGTAGGGCATGGGAGGCGGCAGGGCATGGTGTGCCAACTGGCCGGTCCGTATCCCGTGTTCTACTCTTCCTCGCCGGAGACCACACCTTCACTTCACAGGTCTTGAACCCCGCCCCCGTACATAGAGATCGCAGATGGAGGACGTCGGTCGCCGCCGTAGAATAGGTTTAGGGTCGGGTTTCTTTTATTTTTCTGTCCTATAAAAGTTCGAAATGTAATGAAAATCTGCCGTGTTTGCATTAATCTCGGCCGGTGTATATGAACTTTCACAATAATATACATATTGTAGGAGTACTAGCAAGATGCCCGTGCGTTGCACGGAAGATCAAGATCTTGTGGGAGAAAAGGATGAACGAGGGAAAGCCTTATCTGCAAATGTGGAGAGGAGTGCGGGTAAATTGTCATAGTTTCCTTCCTATCCGTTAGATATAGATCGGACGGCCTATATTGCAGGATGACAGGCACACCATCATCACCAACTCTGCTTTTTATTGAACCGAGACAAATCTAACATGCGAAGTAAAATAAACACATAGGGTCTATACATACACAAATTATCTTAGGCACTCCAATAGTACGTCCACTACACGTTCACGCATTTCACATCTTTCTACATCTACGGGAACCTACGAAAGGGTTAACGTAAATTGCCTCTCTCTCTCCTCCCCTGATTTTCATGGTGGTGGGCCCCTCCCTCCCCCCAATCTACAATCAACAGCTCACACGTTTCACATTACGTTAATTACGTAACTGGGATTATGTAGGTGTAGCATTACTCGTCCTAAAAATCCAACTAAGGCAACCTCCCAGCATATCACGCGGGAAAAGACCCAGCCGCGCCGTTTTAGTCGGGGTTACCGGATTACTAGTAGCAGTATCGATGGATCGCGCGAAGCAACAAAAAATTTTTTTGAGGGGGCGAAGCACCTAGTTTAAAAGGAAAAAGGGCGGTACACTCACAGCACTCCTGTCGCGGTCGCATTGCACCCCACACACGTTCGGTCCTACACACAGCTCACGCAAACAGAACGCGCTTCGGCTTGCCTCTTCACTGACACGTGGGACTGCACTTGGAGAAACCGACCAT